>NC_041396.2:145024662-145324662 GCF_900747795.2 Erpetoichthys calabaricus
TAAATATAAATTATTAAACAGTAAAATCTTCTTCTGTAATGTGCTACCGTGGCTATTCGTTTGTCTGTCCAGGATTTTAAATCACCTGTAGCTCGCAAACCGTTTCACCTATTGACTTGAAATCTGGTACACATATAGAACGTCACGTCTACTATCCGCTTTATGGGTGATGATTGTATTACTCTTTTTATCCATCCATCCATCCATTTTCCAACCCGCTGAATCCGAACACAGGGTCACGGGGGTCTGCTGGAGCCAATCCCAGCCAACACAGGGCACAAGGCAGGAAACAATCCTGGGTTTTTATCTTTATTTTATTTTATTGTAGAATCAACTCCTATCTGCGCACACCAGGGCAGCCGTGGGCGGATGCGTATGGTGTATTCACTCCACGTTATCGTGCATTGCGCTGTCACTGGTATTTTGATAAAAGAATTTGAACAAGATATAAGAAGCGTATAAATTATTAAACAGTAAAACATTAACATTTAAGAAGTAAAGTTACATTAAGTACCACTGCAGTGCCTTCGGGTATACCTCATTTTTTGTTTGCCCATTACATGCTTAAATGTATACATTTTTTGGTGCACCTACCCGAGAACACGCGACATATAACCGAGCGTGGGAGAAGCATGGATTTTAAACACGCGTTGAGTTCATCTGCTGGTCTCCCTCGTGAAATAACTGGTAATGTTTGACTAAAATCTACAGCGAGTAAAACGACATTACCTCCTATTTTTTTTTTACGATCTCTGAGATCTTGCTTTTTTCGGTTCAAGGCTTCATAAGCTCTTTTATGTTCTATGGTGTACTTATCCCAACCCATCATCTTTGAATGTTGCAAGACTTTCGCCTTGTATGTATATCGGGGTAATTACATTCATTGCATTCCTAGTCTGAATCACAATCTGATTGTATGGGTGGTTACCTGGCACTGTAGGGTTGCCACCCGTCCTTTAAAATACGGAATCGTCCCGTATTTGAGAATGAAATTGCGCGTCCCGTTTTGAATCAATACGGGACGGGATTTGTCCCGTATTTTTTTTATCATTTTTTTTAAAGCAGCGTCTCATGCAAATCATCCCACACGCATTTTATGAAGATGCCTCCTTTCCTACTTTTGATTGGGTAATACTTGATGTCATCGTTAGTTTGATTGGTCTTTTTAACTGTCCAGTGAGGAGGGGCGGGTCTTTTAAGTAGAGTCTGCAAACTGTTGGCACTGGGATGTGGCACCCACTGCAGTATGCGTCCCTTATTTTTTTGTATTAAAAGTGGTAACCCTACCTGGCAGGTAACACTTATGTTTGGTCATGAAGTCGTCTAAAATCCGCCACGTGCCCTCTTTTAATTGTGAGAAGCAGATATATATAGCCAAATTCTCGCGCTTCGTTGCGGCGAAGTACTGCTTTTAATTTTTTAAGAAGAAAATAAAACCTTTTTAAACGGATCGAAAATATACCAATAACAATTTGTTAAGGATCTGTTTTTTTGTGAACCTCGCTTTTCACAGCTGTCCCGCTACGGCGTGTGTTTCGTTTATTTGACAGTATGTAGATCGTGGTAATTAAATTCATGGCATTCGTTTTCTGAATCACAATCTGACTGTATGGATGGTTACCTGCCAGGTTACGCTTGTGGTTGGTCAGGAAGTCGCCTTACATCCGCCACGTGCCCTCTTTCTGTTCCCAGAAGCTGATCATAGAATGGTTTTAATAGTTTACTTTCAAATAATGCAAAGAGTATGCGACACGTGTTTCTCCTTAATTCTGGGCTCATCAGGCATACACACTCACTGCATCCCCTCTCGAGAATCGAATATCGTCAGCGCCAGAGTTGAAGCCCCTAACGTTGCGGTCAGCAAGTGGGCTAACATCCGCCATGTGCTGTCTTTCAGTTGCGAGAAGCAGATCATAGAATGGTTGAAACTGTTGCCCCTAACGTTGCGCTACGGCATGTGGTTCGTTTATACCTTGTGTCTTCTCATTAAACTTTTATCTCGCGAATATGTTATTGCAATCCGCAGCGGGAGCGTTTCTATAAACTTAATTTAAACTTACGTTTTACACCATGCTTTGTTTCCCTTATGAACATGCTTGTATGCTTCACTCGCTCCCTTCTCAATTGTTTAATGAATTTTTTGTTCTTCGCTGTTTGCGGCTCCTCCTTCATTTGTCCCTACTGCATTCACAGTCTTTTCACGTTATTGCAATCCGCAGCGGGAGCGTTTCTATAAACTTAATTTAAACTTACGTTTTACACTGTGCTTTGTTTCCCTTATGAACATGCTTGTATGCTTCACTCGCTCCCTTCTCAATTGTTTAATGAATTTTTTGTTCTTCGCTGTTTGCGGCTCCTCCTTCATTTGTCCCTACTGCGTTCACAGTCTTTTCACGTGATTACGTGGGAGGCGTGATGACGTGACACTCAACTCCTCCTCCCACGGCCATCGAGCTGCCGTCCATTACAGTATATTGTGAAAAAAGAGGTTCCAGTTATGACCATTACGCGTTGAATTTCGAAATGAAACCTGCCTAACTTTTGTAAGTAAGCTGTAAGGAATCAGCCTGCCAAATTTCAGCCTTCCACCTACACGGGAAGTTGCAGAATTAGTGATGAGTCAGTCAGTCAGTAAGTCAGTGAGGGCTTTGCCTTTTATTAATTAGTATAGATCAATTGGTCGATCACCTTAACTCCAATAATTTATTTGAGATCTACCGATCTGGCTTTAGGCATTATCATAGTGTTGAAACGGCACTCCTGAAAGTGTTCAACGACATGTCTCTTATTACTGACTCAGGTGATGCGGCAGTCCTTCTCCTCCTTGACCTGTCCACTGCCTTTGACACCATTGACCATGAAATATTGCTGATGTGGCTTGAACATCTTATTGGGCTTAAAAGGGGCTGCTCTTAACTGGTTCAGGTCATATTTAACTGGTAGACACTTTTCAGTGACTTTTAATTCCTATTTTTCATCTACTGCTCCTCTTAAATATGGTGTTCCTCAGGGATCCATTTTGGGTCCTATTTTATTCTCTATATACCTTCACACTATTGGAGCGATTTTTAGGAAATTTAACATTTCTTTTCACTGCTATGCTGATGATACTCAGGTTTATATTCCTGTCTGCAACTTTGCAACAAATCAACTCCACAACTGTCTGTCTGAACTAAGATCCTGGATGGCTAATAATTTTCTTGATCTGAATCAAAATAAAACGGAGATGCTTATAGTGGGTCTATCAGCTAAAGCCCAAATTGGTCTTGGACTTCTCGACTCTCTCTCTGTCTTTTCCAAACCTCAAGTCCGCAATCTTGGTGTTACCTTTGATAGTAACCTCTCTTTTGAGAAACAAGTAAATTCTGTAGTCAAGAGTTGCTTTTTCCAACTTCGTCTATTAGGTAAGATCAAGCCTTTTTTATCTTCTAGGAATCTTGAGAAAGCTACTCATGCTTTTATTTTTTCTCACCTCGATTACTGCAACTCGCTGTATTCTGGGATTAACAAATCTCTGATACATAGGTTACAGCTGGTCCAAAATGCTGCCACTCGCTTTCTGGTTGGGGCAAGAAAGTATGACTCTGTTTCTTCTATTTTAGCTTCTTTGCACTGGTTGCCTGTCAGTTTTCGAATTGATTTTAAAATCTTGCTGCTAGTTTTTAAATCTTTACATGGGCTTGCTCCTGCCTATTTATCTGAACTGTGTGTTTTACACCAGCCATCCAGAGTGCTTAGATCTTCTGATCAGTTGTCTCTTGTTGTCCCTCGTACCAAGTGTAAAACCAAGGGGGACAGGGCCTTTGCAGCTGCTGCGCCTCGCCTGTGGAACTCTTTACCTCATTATATAAAGGAGTCGTCTACAATTGAACTGTTCAAAACAAGATTAAAAACTCATTTCTATTCACTTGCATTCCGTGACTTTCATTAATACTGATGGTTTCCTCTTTGTGACTATATAACATTACTTCTATTTATTATGTATCTTATTTTATGTTCATATATTTTATTTCTGTTTATGCTTTTATGTTAATTGTTTTGTTTTTCTTTTACAGTATTCTATTATTGTAAAGCACTTTGGCCACAGCATTACTATGTTGTTTTAAATGTGCTATATAAATAAATTGACATTGACATTGACAAATAAATTGACATGTTTATTCTATAGAGTTTTTAAATTTTTATATATATTTTTTGAGAGATTAGGGCTTTGTTAAACTTTACAAAAAATGCAAAAAATATAAAAATAATTTTACAAAAATACCCTATTCACATTGTTGTGATTTTATCAAAATCATGAAAGGGTATAAATAGCACAGAAACAGATGTGTGAGTAAATAAATGTATATACTCTATAAAAAATACAATAATCAAAGGTTAACATCAAAAATAATGCTAGGAAACTAAATTTAATCAAATGATTCTTGGGGTATCCTGTATCTAGAGAGCTTAAATTGACTTTACTCAAAATAAGCATGTATTAAAGCATTTGTAGTACAACTAACGTAAATTTCTTGAGTGCCACTTTAAGAGGAATAATTTATGTAGAAACATGCAAGTGTATTTCATTGTTTTAAATACCAACACCACTCACAGAAGTAATTTCTAGGGTGTATTGGCATTGTCAAATTATGTCAGGTTGACTTTACACAAGTGTTTTAAAAATAAAATTTTAAAAACATATTTTTTGAAATGTTTGTTATTGCACACCTTCTTTAAGTTGATTTATCAGAGAATGAGCATGTATGAAGCCTTTAGGGGTTTGCTTCTAATAAAACTGGCAAGATTTTGTAGAATGTCATAATAATCAGGTTTATTTATGTTCAAACAAAGCAGACAAATCACAATGGCCTTGAATCACTAATCGCATTAGAATGTCACTTTGCAGTGTTGTTATGTGGATGAGTTCTTCCAAATTAGGTGATTTTGTTAATATTTTCCAATCAGAAAAAAGGGCCTGGGGAATCTAATATTGTTTGGGGGATATTGTGTAGTTTTTCTTTTTTTCTTGGCAAAAAATGCCTTATTAGCATAAATGTAATTCATTTGCTTTTAATGAACCACCCTTTTTGTAAAGATAATGCAAAGAAGTGTGAAGTTGTCCACCTATTTACACAGCATCTGGGAAAGATAAAGAGCAAACATAACTTGTATATAAGGGGCAGATTTGATAATAACTTTGGATGTTTGTCCTTAATAATATGGAAATCCTATTACACACTTACTTTTCAACAACATTATTTTCTTCCCCATGTGATAACGGGAGGTAGGGCCATTTGAAGTGGTTAGCAGGACCCAGGGCAGAATTGGTGGTGGACGGGGGTTGGTTGCAGGATTCTCCTTTGAAGTAGTGGTGACAGGGAATAGCTCCAGAGCTGATGAAGTAGATGCCTAACTAGCCCACAGTTGTTGTTAATGTAGTTGGTACCTGTAGGTGTCTCATTAGTATGCTTGTTGTCGAGATCACTGGCCATGTCCTTTACCTCTTCACTCCTGGTGTTTACAACAAATCAAAAGACCTTTTAAGTGTCACATTTGCATCCTCCTTCTTCTGCTTTCTTTTTTCTTTTCTCATACCCACTAAAGTAAACAAGAAAAGATTAAGAGAAGACATGACTGAAGTATTTAAAGTGATAAAATGAATTAGTACAGTAAATCTGGTTTGTTACTTTAAAATAAGTTCTTCAACAAGAACAGAGGGACATGTTTGGAAATTTGTTAAGGGCAGATTTCATACAAAATGTTAGAAAATTTTATGAAGAACCATATGCAATTGAAATAAATTATCAAGTATACTCTTAAAACATGAAGGTGCTAGAGTGGTTCTTCAGAGTGATGCCAAAGGGGAAACATTTTTGGTTTCCAAAAGACTCATCAACACAAAGGTTCCAGAAAGAATCTTTATTTATTAACTTCTGTAACAGACTCCATACAATAAATACTCATGAGAAGATGGCAACAGATCTGTAAAATATCAATATCTCATGATTTTAAAATTACCCTTGCTGCATGCGGATATACTATAACACACGCTAAGTCCAGGTTTTCTTAATCTGTTAGTGTCCAACTGGGCAGCCTACCATACATTAAGGATTTTAGTGATTTTTCAGTGTTTTTTTCTACGTATTCAGAAGTTTTTCAAAGTACAGAGAACCAACTTCATATGCAAAGAACTCTTCCCAGAATGAAATGGTGCTTTGTCAAGCAATACTGTGAGGGACCACACAAACCAGTAAAGAAGTCTAAAATGCCATTAAAGGACCATTATCTTTAAGAGTGTAGTTTGGTCAAGAGTGTAGCTTTAGGGACCTTCAAATATTCAACAATCTAGACAAAAAGGATGGACAAGCTCATTGGACTGAATGGCCTGCTCTTGTCACAACTTTTCTAATGTTCTAAAGTATCTTGTACTTATTCCTGCAGGAGCTTGATATTTTTCCCACCGGCTAACTTTTTTCTAAACTAGCTTAAAAAAGCAGCATTCTGCAATAAATTTTATGGGAGATTGCAATTGATGACTTATGATATAATTATGGGATGGACTTCCAGTTTTGAATAATGCACCTGCCCTATGACTATTTTTAGATTTCATTTTGAATAAAAATAAGAGTTTTTTGTAACTTTATTAAAATATTTCAACATGTAAGTATTTATATTTTTAAGTGTGAGGAATAATTGCGGAATGTGCAGTGGGGGGAGCTGCCCCACCACTTTGAGAGACAACACTGACAGGTGGCTCTGTAGTATATTAATTATATGGTCTGCTGTAACTGGTTACTTGAAAACAGTACTTAGTAAAGATGTGTTTGGGTAAGTTGATTATGAAATGATAAGATTATATCATATTATTTGCCAGTTTAGTTAATATGTGGACATAATTTTTATAAAAAGAAACAACTCATTGATAATGTTAAAAACATGTTTAGAGCAGATTTTGCACTAATGTTGAAGTTTCTCTTCAAACAAAGAACTATAGACACATGAAATAAATTAGCAAGGAGCATACTGGTATGGCAAGCCAAATTATCATTCAGAGATATCTATAAGACATTTAAATATATCTTGAAAACATTTAAAGATATCGTATTTACGTATTTAAAGATATCTTTAAATGATTTGCAGATATCTCTAAATGAATTACAGATATCTTCAAATGAGCGCTTGCATATTTAAAGATATCATTAAATGATTTGCAAATATATTTAAATGCATTATAGATATCTTCAAATGAGTACTTGCGTATTTAAAGATATCTTTAAATGATTTGCAGATATCTTTAAATAACTTCCTCTTTATTTAAAGATATCTTTAAAAGGAATTACAGATATCTTTAAATCACGTCCTCTTTATTTAAAAGTTGTACTCATTATTCAAAAATCACATCACTTCCTGTGAATGGCTTCCGTTTTTCATTCGTTTATTATAGAATTACAAATAGACTTGTATTTCTGTTTTCCAACGTGCAAATAGTGCAGTCTCACAGTCACGCCCCTGAGGTAATGCTCAACATTCATTTTATAGTAATTTTTCACAGTTTTAATTATAAATAGCACCGTTTCACGCAAAATGTCAATGGCAGCTGCCGCACGTTTGGGTTTTTTAGTTCGAATAAAGGCGGTCGATTCCAGTCCGACTCCTCGATATTTTACCATTTTATTCTAGCGTTAAAATTTTTTCCATATTTTTTGTCCAAGTGTATAGAATAAGAAATATGAGAGCGATTGTTTGTACCGTTTATGTTTGCTGTGCATGAGTTGCTCGCAGCGCTGGCTATTTACTTATTTATATGAAAGGCAATTTCGACATGTTTATCATGCGGCTTTCCTACGTTGAGGGCATTTAGATAAATTTGTGCTTGTGTGTAATGTTTAGCTTTCCTTTTGCAGATCACATGTCAAAAGCGAGGGGTGAAGTCCAGCGAGTGTTAGCCCAGGCGCTGACATTCGTACATCAAGCAGAAGAAGAACTTGTAGCAGACATGGAAGGGCAGAATTCGGCTGCAGATTCTGAAGCGGCCGCATTTGTTCGCGAAACTAGAGCCTTATTTCAAAGACGTTCAACTGCAGAGACGATTCACAGAAGAGGAGGTGATGTCTAAATAACTTCCAAATCGTGATACGGAATAATTCACTACATAATTAAAAATTGCCCGTTTATCACGATTAATTCATGATGGAACATTATATCCACTTTCCTTTGCAAGTTTGTCAGTCAGTCATTACCCAACCCGCTATATCCAAACACGGGGTCACGGGGGTTGTGTATTTTAATTATAATGAGCACATACTAACAAAAATGTGATGTATTAGTTTTACACTAATTTGTGAAACATAACCTCCCACTGTGTTTTTATAGGCAGAAAATACTGTAGGCTATAAAGGACGGGTTGGAAAACTAACTTGTTTCTGTTACAAAAACATAATGAAGACTCCGCTATTAGAAATGGCCAGCTTGACAAGAAATGGTCTAGGATAGTATATCTGTGTATATTTTAGCAGGTAAAGTATTAATTTTATTAATTACCAAGTGATTTCAACATCTGTAATTACATAGTCAATAACTAAAACCTAAAAGCGTTGTAAAATGTAATACAGTATTACAAAGAAATGGCTGTAGTTAACAATTTCAATTACAGTATTGCAGGTGTTCCAAAACATGAACAGCCTGGTTCTACTGAAAGATATGGCTCAAAATCAATAATTCAAAGGAAATGGAATTTTTCTCGTTTTGAGAAGTTTGTACAGGATAGCTTTCCTGAAGCAGCATTGCATTTGACAGGCTTCACCTTTTCAAAAGCAGAAAAAGGCAGACGTCTTAAAAAAACTTGCTGCAACAACAATACATGATTTGGAATTGGAAATTGGAAAAGGGAAGATTTTTGTAGTTCCTGGATATATCTCTAAAGATATATCTCTACCAGTTCAGGTTTGGAAGCAAACTTGTATTATAAATGAATATTGATAATATAAGTGTGAATATTTTTTTTATTTGTTTCATTTTCACAGTAACATGTTGCAAAAGAAATCAACAGGTAGTTAAATTATTTCATTGAAAGTACAAAGTTGTAGGTCTGTCACCAACAGCTAATGTAATATTTGATCCTGATGTCTTTATGTCATTAAAGTTATCTATCTGCTATAGTGCCTTTCAATTCTGTCTGTCTGTATCTCTATTTATTATATATATCACCCTTTATCTATCTATCTATTGCATACAGTGCCTATTTATCCAAAACCATGTACATGCTAATATTATATAGCTGCTAGCATCATTTTTATATTGTCATACAGCTGACAGAAGCAGAAATGTCCTCAGTTACTTTTGCTGACAGACCTGAAACCAACTTGCAAAATGAAAGTCAGACCCAATTAGAAGAAGTGCATGATGCTTTGAGCTCAGAAATTCATCATATAGGGGACAACCAGGAGAGGCTAAATGTCAATATGCAGACTATAGAAGGCAATTATCCCCAACATGAGGTAAGGGTATATTTCACAGTACTTCTTTAAGAAGTTGATAAAGTGTGCCAGCAGCTGGCAGGAGTTTACCAGGCAAAGGCACCACTAAAATGAAAATAGTGGGTGTTTGCAGTTGAATGTACTTGACAGTAGGAGTGGTCCCAATTTGTATATACCTATACTGTATAGATGTCTTGTACAGCATTAGAGAGGGTAATTTAAAAAAGGAAGCAAAGATTGTGACCTAGTGCTGTCCCAGCCCCTGGAAACTACCTGCTAGCCTGGGCCACCTCATAAGTTGCATACATTTCTCTATACTGAAATACCATGATTCATTATTTAAAATTCTAAGATTAATAAGAGGATGTCTCTTGTATGTTTGTTAGATAGAGAATACAAGTGTATTTATGTATTCTTTACAGATAAAGCATTAAAGTTCGCTGATGACACTGCTATCGTGGGCTGCATCAGGAGTGGACAGGAGGAGGAGTATAGGGACCTAATCAATGACTTTGTTAATGGTGCGACTCAAACCACCTACACCTGAACACCAGCAAAACCAAGGAACTGGTGGTGGATTTTAGGAGGCCCAGACCCCTCATGGACCCCGTGATCATCAGAGGTGACTGTGTACAGATGGTGCAGACCTATAAATACCTGGGAGTGCAGCTGGATGATAAATTAGACTGGACTGCCAATACTGATGCTCTGTGTAAGAAAGGACAGAGCCGGTTATACTTCCTTAGAAGGCTGGCGTCCTTCAACATCTGCAATAAGATGCTGCAGATGTTCTATCAGACAGTTGTGGCGAGCGCCCTCTTCTACGTGGTGGTGTGCTGGGGAGGCAGCATTAAGAAGAAAGACGCCTCACGCCTGGACAAACTGGTGAGGAAGGCAGGCTCAATTGTTGGCAAGGAGCTAGACAGTTTGACATCTGTGGCAGAGCGACGGGCGCTCAGCAGGCTCCTATCAATTATGAAAAATCCATAAACAGTGTCACCTCTAGACAGAGGAGCAGCTTCAACGACAGACTGCTGTCACTGTCCTGCTCCACTGACAGACTGAGGAGATCGTTCCTCCCCCAAACTATGCGACTCTTCAGTTCCACCCGGGGGGGTAAACGTTAACATTATATAAAGTTATTGTCTGTTTTTACCTGCATTATTATCAATCTTTAATTTAATATTGTTTTTTTGTATCAGCAAGGTGCTGCTGGAGTATGTGAATTTCCCCTTGGGATTAATAAAGTATTTATCTATCTATCTATCTATCTATCTATCTATCTATCTATCTATCTATCTATCTATCTATCACAATGTGAATGTTATATTGAAATTACTTAAAATGTGTTTTTAATATACCTAGACTGAATTTTTTGTAAAATTTAATTTATTTAGTAAAGCAAAAAATGTATTTTAGGGTTTTATATACACTATTTATTTTTACACTCCTGTCCTAGATGTTGAAGTTAGAGAAGAGCCAGTTCAGAGAGTAGCAGAAGTTACAAACCAACCAGAGGTATGCAAACATTTTCATATTTTTTTTTAAATATAAAAGAATATGATAAAAACATAGTGCCTGTTTGTATTACGGAATTGTGCAAATTTAACAACTAAAGCCAGTTTAATTTGAAAATCCATCCATCCATCCATTTTCCAACCCGCTGAATCCGAACACAGGGTCACGGGGGTCTGCTGGAGCCAATCCCAGCCAACACAGGGCACAAGGCAGGAACAAATCCCGGGCAGGGTGCCAACCCACCGCAGGACTCACACAAACACCAAGCACACACTAGGGCCAATTTAGAATCGCCAATCCACCTAACCTGCATGTCTTTGGAATGTGGGAGGAAACCGGAGTGCCCGGAGGAAACCCACGCAGACACGGGGAGAACATGCAAACTCCACACAGGGAGGACCCGGGAAGTGAACCCAGGTCCCCAGGTCTCCCAACTGCTAGGCAGCAGCGTTACCCACTGCGCCACCGTGCCGCCCAATTTGAAAATCACTTGAGTATAAATAGAAAACAATGTGTACATTTTCACATTGTGTTCCGACGTAAACCTTAATGTAAAGATAGAGAGGAATTTCAGGATTTTTTAACTGGATAAATTTAAAAAATAATTTTAATAACACCATAGGATTATATTTTACGGTAGGAGCTGCAATGCTGAAACCAAAGGCAAAATACTGTAAGTTCTAGCAAGAGGTATACTGTATATCTTTAAGCTCATACATTCGGGTACAGTTATAACACCTCTATGGTTTCCAGCATTTAGTCTCTTATTAATCTTTATTTAAGTTTATAAGTACAAGGATTTATTAATAAAGCATTCTACTTTAGTTAATTAAGTTTGGGGTTTACTTTTTAGTTTCAGTTGTTATCTCTGACTACTGAGGCAACAACAGCAACACCACCACCTTCTCCTTTTGCATTTTTAAATACTGGGGACTTCAACAGTACGGATCACAATTCATATTTTCTCTGTCACATTCTGTTCTTGTCTACTGCAGTGTTTTCTAGTGCACCAGGATAAACTAAATGGTCTTTCATAAAAGAGAAGAAAAAACTATATTTATTAAATGATGTGATTTTTTTTTAGCGTATTAATTTTTTGTTAAGGAGAGTTATACATTCTTTTAACTCATTGTGTAGTAAATTTACAAAAACAAAGAATTATGAGAGGGATGTACGGTGCAGTTTGGAGCTTAGTTTTGCATCAGAGCTGTGGTTATTAAAAAATAATTAATACTGTGCTTCTTGTGCGGTCTGCATTTTCAGTTTATTTATTTATTTATTTTTGTAAGATCCAAATACACCAGTCACATTCTGAGGAAAAGGAGTTGGATCTTAAACGAGGTAATATTTTACCATTCACTCAAAATTTTTTAGCTCCTCAGTGACATATGTGTCAGCTCATCCATTGTATACCACCTAGGTCCTGCAGGTCAACCCTGCTTTCCATTGTGTTTAATACCTCCACTATTCCCATTGGGATTAATAAAGTATCTATCTATCTACAGGTATCTATCTATCTATCTATAGACAGTGGAATACTGTTAGATGATTTTTTGTTGCACGTAACAACAGCAGAGCATAGCCTACTGTGGAAAGCTTTGAAAGATTTTACAGCAGTCAGTGCACCTGAAAAATAGGACCTATTTAATTTTTTTTCAGTCATGGCATGTATACTCTTCCTTCTACATCCAATTTTAAAAGTCAGCTGCTTTTAGTTGCATAAAATGAACTTAATATTAAGCCGATGTATTTGAATACATTCATTCGGCAATCAATACCAGAACTATACATGGCAATATTTTGGTCACAGCTAGACACAGACCTCTTTTCTTATTTGTATTGGAAGGAGATGCCAACTGTAGATTGTGTTTTACACTGCCTTACTACATGCGAACCTGACTTAAGACCTGAAGAAGATGTAGTCTATTATTACCTACATGATTTTATCAAGTCACTGGACCTAGATGACATGTGTAAATTTCTACAGTTTGTAACTGGTTCCCCACTGTTGCCATATGATGGGATAAAGGTATCTTTCAATAGACTAAGTGGCACACAGCATAGACCTATTGCACATACTGTACATGCAGCAATATAATAGAAATTCATGTAACTTACACATCTGTGCAGGAATTTAGACAGGAAATGAGGTCTGTTTTGTATTTAGATGAAGCATTAACATTGACAATGTTGTAATTTGGGGCAGCATGGTGGCGCAGTGGGTAGCTCTGCTGCCTCGCAGTTAGGAGACCTGGCTTCGCTTCCCAGGTCCTCACAGCATGGAGTTTGTATGTTCTCCCTGTGTCTGCGTGGGTTTCCTCTGGGTGCTCCGGTTTCCTCCCACATTCTAAATTGGCCTTGGTGTGTGTGTGTGTGTGTGTGTGCGCTCCCTGCAGTGGGCTGGCGCCCTGCCCGGGGTTTGTTTCCTGACTAACGCAGTGTGTTGGCTGGGATTGGCTTCAGCAGACCTCCGTGACCCTGTAGTTAGCATATAGCGGGTTCGATGATGGATGGATGGATAAAAGGTTTTGAAAATCACTGGCACATTATTGTAATAATCTCAAATAAAAATGTCCAGTTTTTCATGTTTATTTGTTACACACATTGCTAAAATTACATATTTCAGAAACAACATTGTGTTGTTTAACTACAATTGTTATTATTACAATGTTCTTTAATAAAGTTGGAAGTCAAATATGTATAGTTTTTGTTGTTTGTATTACCTTCAAACATACTGTATCTGTTTCAAACTGGAAGTGATATGTAATTTTTACAGAAATAATGCGAAGTGTTATGCATGATACAATTTATAATTGTTTATATTTTGGTAAAGTACTTAATAATATTGTTTTAAATCCAAATAAATTGGTATCTGACAACATTGCACAACATTATACGGAGTATTTTTTTGGAAAAAATATTTGTTTTCCTCATGTCTGTCTGTAAATTATAGTTTGTACTGCTGCCTGATAGCACCACATCATATTGATTGGTAACTCTGAGCAGGCCTTGGGTGAGTGTGTGTGTGTGAGTGGGCCCAGCCTGTAAAAGACTGACATCCAATTCAAATGTGTTTTCTGTGTTGTTGTCATTTCTTCTGGTGGTACAATCAAGTAACAAATTTAAATGCATTGCCTATGCAAGCTTGGATCCCCTGCATAACTGTGGAGTAGTTCACCCTCAGCAACCAAACAAGGTACCCCCTCATCCCTTCTTTAATCTCGCCCTCCTGCAGTTTCAGCCTTCAACACCAACCTTCCTCCAGACTCGAACTTTTGTTGTAAAATGGTTTTAAATCCTGTCATGGTGTCACAGACAACCTGCATTAGCTCCAGGTGCTGCAGACTTTGTGCAGGCAACATCATCAACAATCTGTTATACAGGTCCTTCATTTATTTGGATCAGGCATTCAGACATGAGGCCCATGTTTTTGACCTATGTGGTGCCTTTAACAACACTACTGTAATATAAGCTAAGATCAGTGAAAATGGGTGGTTGCTGTGTGTCTGGGATTTCTGACAATAAATGGACCACTATTTGAAGCTACATAACAGTGTGCAAGGTTAAATGTTTGGTAAGTGACACAGGGACTCTCTGAAGAACTCCCTGATTTCTTCCTGCTTACCCTATAGTAATATTCTGAGAGTAACTGCTGAGATTCCTATATGGGTATGGCAATGTGGGCAGTACAGGAGGCCAGATACAAAGGCCTGGTGGATAACTTCTTTTAGTGAGGAATAAGGAAGCATATGCAGCCTAATTTTAGCAAAACAGAAGAGATGATGGTATACTACTTGAACTGACCAATTCCTTAAACCAAGAAGTAGATGTATTAGTACCCAAGGATGTAACTGGACAAAATATGTATTGGGCTGCAAACACTGAAACAATATACAAAATTGGCTTACTGTGTTTCTAAGGGTTGCTGAGGTCATTTGGCATGAGTAGAATATATCTGCATATGTTACATGAATTTAAGGTACCAAGTGTGCTCTTTTAAAACAATAGTTGCCAACATACTGGATAAGTTAATCAAGAAGACCAGTTCTGTTTTAGGAGCAGGCCTGGACACTGCTGGCCAAGCTGCTAACTATCAGGAACAATGTTTCATACCTGCTGATACCCTGGCAACCTGTGGATCACGTTTAGTTCTAGGCTGTTCTACTGTGGTGCAGTGAGTGTTATTGGATATCTTTCTTTTTTTTACTATTTACCATTATATGTTAAAACATATACCTTGAATGGACAATTTGTTTTCTGACATTTTAATAGGTTAATGTTAAATTTATTATGGTCAAATGTTTTTTTTTTTGCTCTCTGTCTAGTATTTAATATGATTAATAACTAATCTAAGCTAACATTTTCTTTTGCATAGTTCATAGTTTAAATTTTCCAATCCCTTCTGTTACATTATCTGCTGTTTAAACTCAAATTTCTTTTGTCTATTTAAAGTGTTTGCTGAATGGGTTTTTTATTTTTAATATTTACCTTTCCTTGATTTTATCTTTTCTACGACTCTGTCACTCTGTTCTGCCCTGCTGTCCACTGTACCTAAACATCAGACGTTTTCTCAATTCTTTTGCAATTTAGAAATTAGAAGTAAAGTTGATTTTTTTTTCTGCTTGTGCATGTGTATTTTAAGGCAGTATTTTACAGCATCAGGAAATATAAGACATACATTTATTAAAGATACAGTCAAAGAAAGAGACTGTTTACTAAGCATAATTGTAAACCTATTATATTTACTGCCAGTACAATACAAACCATAGAAAATTATACAGTAATAAAAAATGTAACATGAAATTATATCTTTAGGGTTCTTCCATTAATACCAAAACTAAAAATGAAATCATGTTTGACAGCTCTCTTAATTATTTTTCCAATATGCTGTTAAGATGATGATGCAGTGCTGTCTGCATTAGATTGTAAAAGCTCAACAACACTACAGACACATCGAGAACATTTATCCTGTAATCTTTCTCCATGCTGAAATTCAGCAGAAAGCATTTCCATCTGCTGATTAGTTAAATTGAATGTGTTGTATGACTCTTCTTCCTCAATCACATCAGAAGAAATTAAAGCTGACCCCCCAATTCTTTGTAAAGTTTCTAATAAAAGCTGTTCAATAGTAGCATCTGATGGAGCAGAATTTGTGATGAGAAGCCCATCTGACTAAATCTGTTCTGGTGTTCGGTTTCCTTATGTTCTAATTCTGTGCATATTCCAACCATTTCTAAATAGTTCAAGTGGTTTGTTGATTTCATGAAGGTACACTAAATGAAGACATGCTATGTGTACATTATTGTCTGGATTCAGAATAAGAAGATCCTCCATTTCATAGAACTCCTTGTAAAATGGTTCAATGACCTGTGAGAATACGTCTTTCCAAAGCCTTTCAATTCTTTGGTTATGTACTGATTGTCCAGTAATATGGCTACCACGCTGCAGTCCTCTCAGGATGTTCATGAGCAGTGCTACTTGAGTATTTTCTCCTACATGACCTGATCTTACTCGAGATGGTAAGCCATACTTCACAACAGCCTTGCAAAAAACTTCTAAAACTGTGAATGATTTGTTATCCAAAGCACAATTTAAATATGGAATAAGATGTAAGAATCCATCAATGCATCCATGAACAGTAAATCCCCATCTACAATAAAAAAATTTAAAGGAAAACCAGAACATAAATTATATATCTTAATATTTTTTGATCAGAAAATACTGATCATTATGTTGATTGACGTTCTATTACTTTTCTCAGATTAATGAGATTACAATAAACTGGCTTACCTTGCTCAGATCAAATTCAGTAATAAATAACTCGGGTAACTAAAAGTGTAAGAATTACCTAATATACTATACAACAGGACAAAAATGTACAAGAATGAATTACCGTGTCAACTTCATGTGGGGCTGTCCATGTGCCAGAGACTGTTTGGGGATGCAACTCAGTATGATCTTCTTTGGATTACCTGGGCCCATCTTCCTGCAGTATTCATAGGGTCAATTCTCATTAAAGAGCTGTGTATTCTTTTTCTTTGTACAATTAATCCCTTTGCTCTAAGATATCCACTGATCATCTGTTAGGAATTCATACAGCAGGAATGTTTTAGTAAGCTAAAGTACACTAATATGTTGGTGTGTGTGTGTGTGTGTGTATAACCACAGGATTAATTAATGAAAGGCTTCTTCTAACTTTTTAAAGATTTGCATAAAAATACCACATCGAACAAACTTAATAAGTGATTGCAGAGAAGCAGAGGTCACTGAGGCAGAACTATTGTAGGTTAAAGAAAGGAAGAGAAACTGAAGCCAAGCCTATGAAAGAGTAGAACTAAACACATTCACCCATAATGTTCCAAATAAGATTAATGTAACATCCTTGGCCTTTGCATTGTGAGAAAAAACTATGTCTGCAGAGACAACACAAACATGGGGAAAACTTGTAGACTCCACATTGTTACTACATATAAAATATGCAAATAAAAATAATGCAGCTATCTAGAAGCTAAAAAAAACTTACCTCTGTCCCAGAATTTGGATATTGAGAATGGAGCAGTTTTACTTCATTATCAAGCTCAATGTCAGTAATGCCACTGAATTTACTACGTGGGGGCAGTCCTTCTTTTTTAAGTCTCTTGTAGATATATGACACAGAACAACCTAAGTGCTCAGCAATCTTCTGTCCAGTATATCCTTGTAAAATGAAAATTTGAAGTTGTTTTCTAGTAATCAATATCTTTGGTAAACCATGGCCACCTGTGTGTTATATTATTTGAATAGATAGATAGATAGATAGATAGATAGATAGATAGATACTTTATTAATCCCAATGGGAAATTCACATTCTTCAGCAGCAGCATACTGATACAATAAATAATATTAAATTAAAGAATGATAATAATACAGGTGAAAAAAAAAAAACAGACAATAACTTTGTATAATGTTAAATGTTAACGTTTACCCCCCCTGGTGGAATTAAAGAGTCGCATAGTTTGGGGGAGGAACGATCTCCTCAGTCTGTCAGTGGAGCAGGACAGTGACAGCAGTCTGTCGCTGAAGCTGCTCTTCTGTCTGGAGATGACATTATTTAGTGGATGCAGTGGATTCTCCATAATTGATAGGAGCCTGCTGAGCGCCCTTCGCTCTGCCACAGATGTTAAACTGTCCAGCTCCATGCCAACAATAGAGCCTGCCTTCCTCACCAGTTTGTCCAGGCGTGAGGCGTCTTTCCTCTTAATGCTGCCTCCCCAGCACACCACTGCGTAGAAGAGGGCGCTCGCCACAACTGTTTGATAGAACATCTGCAGCATCTTATTGCAGATGTTGAAGGAAGCCAGCCTTCTAAGGAAGTATAACCGGCTTTGTGCTTTCTTGCACAGCGCATCAGTATTGGCAGTCCAGTCTAATTTATCATCCAGCTGCACTCCCAGATATTTATAGGTCTGCACCATCTGCACACAGTCACCTTTGATGATCACTGGGTCTATGAGGGGTCTGGGCCTCCTAAAATCCACCACCAGCTCCTTGGTTTTGCTGGTGTTCAGGTGTAGGTGGTTTGAGTCGGACCATTTAACAAAGTCATTGATTAGGTCCCTATACTCCTCCTCCAGCCCATTCCTGATACAGCCCACGATAGCAGTGTCATCAGCGAACTTTTGCACATGGCAGGACGCCGAGTTGTATTGGAAGTCCGATGTATATAGGCTGAACAGGACCGGAGAAAGTACAGTCCCTTGTGGCGCTCCTGTGTTGCTGACCACAATGTCAGACGTGCAGTTCCCAAGACGCACATACTGAGGTCTGTCTTTAAGATAGTCCACGATCCATGCCACTAGGTATGAATCTAATCCCATCTCTGTCAGCTTGTCCCTAAGGAGCAGAGGTTGGATTGTGTTGAAGGCGCTAGAGAAGTCTAGAAACATAATTCTTACAGCACCACTGCCTCTGTCCAAATGGGAGAGGGATCGGTGTAGCATATAGATGATGGCATCTTCCGCTCCCACCTTCTCCTGATATGCAAACTGCAGAGGGTCAAGGGCGTGTTGAACCTGTGGCCTCAGGTGGTGAAGCAGCAGCCTCTCCATGGTCTTCATCACATGTGATGTCAGAGCAACAGGCCGAAAGTCATTCAGCTCACTAGGACGTGATACCTTTGGGACTGGGGTGATACAAGATGTTTTCCAAAGCCTCGGGACTCTCCCCTGTTCCAGGCTCAGGTTGAAGATGCGCTGTAGAGGACCCCCCAGCTCCGATGCACAGACCTTCAGCAGTCGTGGTATGTATGTATGTATGTATGTATTCTATGTATTATTATATATTGCATATTTTCTTAAAAATACACTAACAGTATTATAAGAAAAGAAAAAAAATAGAAAAAACTACATACATTTGTGTATTGCAGTTGTACATATTTGGATAGCTTGGAACACCATATTGTACATTACAAAGCAAAACAGCATGATTGTTATAAAGAATTGTAAGTAGTAAGATAATTGAAAAATGTATGGCCTACAGCAAATATATCATTTACCAAGTTGCATATTTGTAAGTAATTATAAGTAATTCAATCATACTGCACATTTCATGCATTTAACCAAATGGTGACTGTTCCTAGCATAGAATATAAAGGAATTAGCTTATTCTTAGCCTGTTTAGTTCAATTTAAAGTGTACAGGATTATTGCCATTCATTATATCATAAGTAACTCATGAAATAATGAAGCATTGTAAGCTCATTTTCAAAAATCACTGAAGTAGTTCCTTTAGTGTGGTCAGAGTGAGGAATGTTTGTCCTTTACAACTTCATGTTGTACATTAACAATTGTGTTTGGTGAAGGTGTATGAGATAAAAGGGCTGCTATGTTCAATGAACGTAACCCTCTCTCTGCTAAACTCGCTATTGTTGCAATGCATAAACCTCACAACCATAGGTATTATAATATTTATCTCTTTTTAAAATGAACATAGAAGATAAAATACAGTACATCCATTTTGTGGTTCAGTTTTGACTGTTTAAACTCACAAATTGTAACTGACATATTTAAAGTTTATTGTTAAATGGATGTACAGTACATATTACTAAAAGCTTACATATAATTTTGAGATTAAAAATAAAAACATATAAGGAAGAGTGAGGTAGACTGACTGTCACATCCCAAATAGTGATTTTGAATGTTTTTAAAGATGAAGTAGGCTGTTACCATAGGTAATTAGTCATTCAAACCTAAGCTATTTACATCACATATAAAATCTTTTGGTGCCTTGCATTTTCATTTGAATCAAAATTATTTCCATTTCCTTCACCACCTCTTGAGCAACATTCTCCTTGACTAGAAATTAAGAATAGCTAAATATCCTGAATTTGCATTGTTTTATTTCCTTTTCTCAAGAGGGATACTTAGAACAAAATATTAAATTACATTTTGTTCTTCTATACAGTTATGTCCATAAATATTTGGACAGAGACAACTTTTTTCTAATTTTGGTTCTGTACATTACCACAATGAATTTTAAATGAAACAACTCAGATACAGTTGAAGTGCAGACTTTCAGCTTTAATTCAGTGGGGTGAACAAAACGATTGCATAAAAATGTGAGGCAACTAAAGCATTTTTTTAACACAATCCCTTCATTTCAGGGGCTCAAAAGTAATTGGACAAATTAAATAACTGTAAATAAAATGTTCATTTCTAACACTTGGTTGAAAACCCTTTGCTGGCAATGACAGCCTGAAGTCTTGAACTCATGGACATCACCAGATGCAGGGTTTCCTCCTTTTTAATGCTCTGCCAGGCCTTTATTGCAGCAGCTTTCAGTTGCTGTTTGTTTGTGGGCCTTTCTGTCCTAAGTTTAGTCTTCAACAAGTGAAATGCATGCTCAATTGGGTTAAGATCAGATGACTGACTTGGCCATTCAAGAATTTTCCACTTCTTTGCTTTAATAAACTCCTGGGTTGCTTTGGCTGTATGTTTTGGGCCATTGTCCATCTGTATCATGAAACGCCACCCAATCAATTCAACTGCATTTAGCTGGATTTGAGCAGACAGTATGTCTCTGAACACCTCAGGATTCATTCGGCTGCTTCTGTCCTGTGTCACATCATCAATAAACACTAGTGTCCCAGTGCCACTGGTAGCCATGCACGCCCAAGCCATCACACCGCCTCCACCGTGTTTTACATGCTTTGGATAATGAGCTGTTCCACGCCTTCTCCATACTTTTTTTCTTGCCATCATTCTGGTAGAGGTTGATTTTGGTTTCATCTGTCCAAAGAATGTTTTTCCAGAACTATGCTGGCTTTTTAGATGTTCTTTAGCAAACTCCAATCTAGCCTTTCTATTCTTGAGGCTTATGAGTGGCTTGCACCTTGCAATGCACCCTCTGTATTTACTTTCATGCAGTCTTCTCTTTATGGTAGACTTGGATATCAATATGCCTAACCCCTGGAGAGTGTTGTTCACTTGGTTGGCTGTTGTGAAGGGGTTTCTCTTCACCATGGAAATGATTCTGCGATCATCCACCACTGTTGTCTTCCGTGGACGTCCAGGTCTTTTTGCGTTGCTGTGTTCACCAGTGCTTGCTTTCTTTCTCAGGATGTACCAAATTGTAGATTTTGCCACTCGTAATATTGTAGCAATTTCTCGGATGGGTTTTTTCTGTTTTCACAGCTTAAGGATGGCTTCTTTCACCTGCATGGAGAGCTCCTTTGACCACATGTTGTCTGTTCACAGCAAAATCTTCCACATGCAAGCACCACACCTCAAATCAACTCCAGACCTTTTATCTGCTTAATTGGTAATGACATAATGACGGACTTGCCCACACCTGCCCATGAAATAGCCTTTGAGTCAATTGTCCAATTACTTTTGAGCCCCTGAAATGAAGGGATTGTGTTAAAAAAAATGCATTAGTTGCCTCACATTTTTATGCAATCGTTTTGTTCACCCCACTGAATTAAAGCTGAAAGTCTGCACTTCAACTGCATCTGAATTGTTTCATTTAAAATTCATTGTGGTAATGTACAGAACCAAAGTATATAGGACTTATGTAGTATGCACATTCCATTTATTATTTTAAGATAACATACCTTCTCGTCTGCGTTGAGTTGTAAAAGTACTACTGCTTGGCTGAATTCTCTCGGAATCTTCCATGTTTTCAAAGTAACTCAACAAATCCTCTAAAGAATGTGATATTTCTATATGAATGTACTCTGGTATTTGTACTGAAATTCTGTCAAACCGTGTTTTTGTCATTTGAAGCAACCTCAAATTAGAATCGTTAATTTCCAAAGAGCCTTCTTCTGCATTTCGCTGAAAGGTTCTAGGGATATTTTTAACTTCCCTGAGAACAGAATGTGCTCCTGATGTTTCTGCCATGATTACTGGTTGCTAGAAAATAAATATGATCCAGAGATGTTGTTAGTTGAGCAGGAAGTGATGTAAACATATATTTAAATAAGGAGGAAGTGATTTAAAGATATCTCTAAATCATTTAAAGATATCTGTAAGTATGCAAGCACTCTTTTAAAGATATCTGCAAATCTTTTAAAGATATCTGTAAATATGCAAGTGCTCGTTAAAAGATAAGTGTAAAGCATTTAAAGATATCTGTAAATCATTTAAAGATATCTTTAAATACAAAGTGCTCATTTAAAGATATCTGTAAATCATTTAAAGATATCTGTAAATCATTTAAAGATATCTTTAAATACAAAATGTTCATTTAAAGATATCTTTAAATACAAAGTGCTCATTTAAAGATATCTGTAAATCATTTTAAAGATATCTGTAAATCATTTAAAGATATCTTTAAAGACAACGTGCTCATTTAAAGATATTTGTGATTCATTTAAAGATATCTGTAATTGATTTAAAGATATCTATAATTGATTTGAAGATATCTGTAAATCATTTAAAGATATCTTTAATAGCATTTCATAAGGATATCTTTAAAGGATTTACAGATATCTTAATTGCATTTAAAGATATCGTTAAAAGATTTAGAGATATCTTTAAATGTTTTCAAGATATCTTTAAATGTTTTAAAGATATCTCTGAATGATAATTTGGCTTGCCATATACTGGAGAGTAAGACTTTAGGGGACTTCAAATGTCAATTTAATTTTGTTTTAATTTACTTAATTGATAGGAACTTTTCTTTAAAATATGAAAGAACAAAATCAAAACATTTGAATTTTGCTCAGTTAACATTCGGTAATTTGATTTAACAAACTGTTTACCATTTATCAATTATCAAGTTGGAATAACTCAAAAAAGTTACATTAATGTAATTTATTATACTGTGGTTAGAGTAAACTAATTTGTTCAGTTACAATAATTTTTACACTTGATTGAATTAAATTTTTCAAGCAAATAATATTTTTGAGTACCAGGCATTATCAAGGACAGAGTATGATGGGAAAGAAAAACATATCAGTATACTTATAATTCATACAGTAACAACTTTATAGACATAGTTTGTTCTGTTTGTGCTAATGATGATAATGAGCTTACATTACTGTACTTACCCTCAGACAATAAACAAATTAATTACAACAATAACCCAGGGGACTTTTAATGGACTGTGGTATCCAAATGGGTGAACTTTGTGTTATATTTAAATAAATAATTTTGTGAGATTTTATCAAACAAATGTGAAAAAACACTGACAGAAATCATAATAGATTTCCAATATATGCCTTATCAAATAATATAAAGTTTTTGAAATTAGGTAAATTAGACAAAAAAGCATACCTTATTGCTTTTCTCAGTTACAGCTGAGTCTACATCACAGTGAGCTTCCCCATTTACAAGAGACTATCAACATGAGCTGGGATGTTGCCTATGCAGAATGCTTACTGAAACCACAACGAATCGTCATGCAAGTTAACATGTCATTAATTTGTTTAAAGAAGATGGCATACCAGATGGATACACAGAAGGTGCTTTGTACTCCTATAAAAAGTATGTTGTATAGTGACGTTGATATGAACAAGTCATAGGGTTCTGAGGATTGTGACACTAATGACAAGCTGTTTCATTTACAATGCCAAATTGATTCAGTTCAGGATAGGTTTACTGATGAGTATTATTTGTATGCTGTATAGTGCTGATTCTGTGCATGTATTTTTACACATTTGCATATTGATTAATATAAGCTCTTTTAAAAGCACATGGCACACTCATTTTGTCAGGAATAGTGATGCAAGTTCAGTCTGCATGTATGTGCACACAGTAAGTGCATTTTTCTAATTTTCAAGTTAATAAAGATAAGCTTTCTTCTGACATCTGCTGTGGTGTGCAAATACATATAACTCACTCCTGTCAGTCTAAACAGTACTGCTAATAAAGTTTCAGTGAGTGTGACTGCACAAGAATTGTTGGAATGGGATTACATTATCATGGACTGCTTTCATTTTACTATAGGCAGTCTGGAAGAACTGCTTCTGTATATGTGGCTGAATATTTTCTAAAACCAAAGAAACTTTTTTTATGGATGTGGGGTCTGTTTGGGAAACTCTGGGATCCTCAAGGGCCTGTGTGCAAGCACAGTGGCTCACAAGCTTGATTTGCCATGTTATTTGCAGTCACATTCTCACTCATAGAAATATGCTTGTTCATTTAAACGTGTTTTGGGAAAATCACAACTTGCATTTTTTGAGTAATCTGTAAATTGGCAAAGCTCAGTGTTGTAGTAATTAATAGATAATTAAGAGACATAAGCCAATGGAAAAACTTGCTTCATATATCTTATTTGCCATCTTTATACTCAGTTAATTTTTGCTTATACAGTGGAACCTCTAGATACGAGTTTAATTCGTTCCAGCACTGAGCTTGTATAGCGAATTTCTCGTATCTAGAACAAACTTCCCCATTGAAAATAATGGAAATCCAGTTAATCCGTTCTGCACCCCAAATATATTAACATAAAAATCAATTTTCCTAACAAATAACACTGATAAATTATATATACTGTAGTCTACCTTTAATAAATAACACTGGTAAATAATATAACTGATTATTAAAAGAATCAAAACAGGTGTCCAAAGTGCAGTAGAGCATTCAATAAATCTTTAAATAAATAATCCTTAAAACAGTTGTGAAGTGGAGGTTTAAAATACACAAGAATAACAATCCTTTAACACGAGGTTAAAACGTCAAAAGGATGCCGTCTTTAAAAAACAGATGACAATCCCCGGTGCTTCTTCTCTGTTAGCGTCTCACCTGCGGGCTCTGCAACAGGCGAGACACTCTTAATGCAGCTGACCTTCTCTACACCGTCCTGCTTCAGCTGTTTGGCTCGCCTGTTCAGCTCACTGTTCAGCTACACGCGAGCCTGCAGTCACTCACTCGCCCTGCCAGCCTGCGCTCGCGCTCGCTCTCGCTCTCTCTCTCTCTCTCTCTCTCTCTCTCTCTTCTTTTACTTTTTCTCCCCCTTAACCGGCTCGCGCTTCTCTATATATGCGGGGAGGACATGGCAGCTGCAGCCCATCAGCCACAGGAACAATCATGGATGTGGGCAGTTTCCCACCTGTGCACTTAAGTGAGAAACGCAGACACCGCAGATCGCGGCTCGCAACTGCTACCACGCCCCCTCGCTAAGCCGCGAGCTATACCCACAGCCTGGCTCGTGGCTCGTTACACGAACCAATGCTCGTATTTAGATCTGAATTTTTCACTCATACTTTCCTCGTATTTTGAATTTCTCGTATACAGAGGTGATCGTATCTCGAGGTTCCACTGTATTAGAAAGAACTGAAAAGGACTGATGTCATCTTCTTTGCGTTTGACAAGTACAGTCTGGTATAGACTTGAGGTTTTCTCAAAGGCAGGATGTTTATTCTGATAACTGGTTTGTTTGTTCCAAGAATCAGCACTTGTGGATACATATTAACTGCGCTGTGAATTTCTAAAGGTGAGAAAATTATTATAAAAAGACATGTCTGGAAATGAGCAGAGCGCACACACAAACCTTGCAGCAGGGGTCAGTGTGTGTGACAATAAAGAAATCTTTGTTTGGGACAATTCAAGAAATAAAATATCTGTGATTTATATAGGTAAATTCTTACTGAACCCCTTCAGTTGGTGGAATAGGTAGGATTCAAGACTGACATTTTCGGACCTGGTCCTGGCCAGATATTGGGGAAAGAAAGTAGAATACACTGGTGTATAAAGGTAAGGTCTGGGAAAGTTTCCCTCTTTCCCTTTTCTGCTGCTAAATGTCTTGGGCAATTCCGATGACTGACAGTCCTTGAATTCTGTAATGTAATATATTAAGACAGAGACTGGAGACAGTTGTCCAAAGCAATGATTTTTAGTATAACCAACCTTGGTAAAAATGGATCATGAGGCTAGATGCTACGCATCGCCACTTCTCAGTAAAGGTAGTCCGGTGTCATATATGGTTGTTAAGTATGGTAAAAGTGTCAATAAGCATATGAAAAAGTAGACTAAAGCTCCAGAAGAGGAACAAGGTACATAGTGGCCAGTAGATGGCAGTTTTAACTGGGATAAATTGTGTTATTTACAGGAATGTCTTGTTGAAGACAATAAGGTTAAGGTGGCATCAACTGGGAAACAAAAAATCTGAAGCCTAGATCCCGAATATAGGTATTGGGATAGTGAAATTAAATGACGTCATGACGCTTTAATTGTAGCAAGTAATCGTGAAATGGAGAAAAAGTAAAATGAACATGGGTAATTTCATAAATTGCTTAAAATGTTCTAACATTGAGCTGAAAGGGCTGTATGTGGCAATATCTAATAAAGCCCAAAAAGATAAAAGGGTGCACACCCCGGATTCGGATTTGTTCCTCTTTAACCCTATGTGCTGTCAGCACCTTTATTGGACCCTCTTCAGCCTGTGGAAGATCGTGCAGCAGCTGTGCATGCAGACACTGCAGAGGATAAAGCAGGGGCTGGGGCTGCAGCGGCGGTAGATCAATCCCGAAAAACTAAAACAGTTCAAAGTGGCTCCACAGTATCAGAAGCGTAGGTGAAAAAGTGAGCACATAAACTAGTCAACTGGGCTTCAGATAATATGCTGGTGTCACCAAACACCCATAGTAAAATACATTTATGATCAGCTTGTTGTTTAACAGATAGTCATAATGAGGGACATGGATCTGTAATTCCTGGGTCCATGATATTAATCCCTGCACCATCAAGTCACCACTATTACAGACTTGATCTCAAAGGTCATGAGGCTGATACATCTAATATATCTGTGTATCCCATGTGTACTCTTACAGCTGGCATTGACAAAAAGAACAAACCAATTCTTGCGCAAGTTTGTTGCCAGTGCACACCTGCCAATTTCGATGAAATCGTGCTCACATATCCAAACATTACAGAGGGTCCTCAGGCATTTGTTTGACAATTGGGTAGCACAGTGCACATTTATTCACCTACTTACAGTGTGGGGATGTTGATTAGCTTATGGTGGCTGTTACAAATAGATCCACCTGGGACAATATTAAGAATGGGAGAGCTTCACGATTAAATTGGCCCCAAATGAATGTGGCGCAGTACCAGGAAGTTATTACATTAGACATGGTTAATAAGTTAGAAAAGGCTATTATAGAAATCTGTCCACCTGAAATCGATTGGAGTAATGCGCAGAGTTGCATGCAGAAAGCTGATGAAACCCCCTATGACTTTTGGGAAGGTGTAAGTGTGCTTTTGAAAAATATACTGGGTTAGAAGTAAATGCAAATAACCATCCATTATTTAGAAATGACTTGTTTAATGATTAGATCCAAAAGTAAAGTCACATAGTTTACAGAACTGCCCAGATTGCAAAGCATCTGATGAGAAAAGATATAAACAAATTTCTAATCATTTTTATGAGTTAATAAAGGATAAGAAACTAAGAGCTCAGGAAAAGTTGCAACAGGTGCAAACACAATTCTGTATAGGACAGGGTACAATTTCCCAAGCATGAAACAAGACTGAGTATGGCCATGGATGTATGCACAGCCCTGAAACAGGTTACTCAAATTAATGCATTGATTGGTTGCTTTATCTTTGGTGGCTTTAACAGGAGTAAAGAATGTCCTCAAAGGTGAAATCAGTATGCCAGGCACATAAATGGGCAGTTTCACAACTTTACAGAGCATGCCAGAGGAGGAGGACACAGGGCAAACCCTTGTAACGGTGACTCAGTCTACTACCCTGTAGCCTGTAGCCCAAAGTAACCAAGTGGCACATGCTGCTTTTTCAATGTCAAATCGTTTTGGACAAAACTAGGGGTTGGCGGACCCCAAATAATCACAGGCATTTTACTTGTTTGTCTTCTTCTTCTAATAAAGAACCTACTCTTTCTAAACTTGGAGATCAAACAGTATGCTTATAGGTGCTACACATTCTACTCTGTGTTCAGTGGATTTTCAAGGTGCTCCCGTATCTGGTGATTCTGTTATTGTCGTTAGAGTCAAATGTATGCTAGTGGTGTGTCCTATAACTACAGAACTGTCTTATTTCCAATGTAAGATCAGCATGCATTTCAGTTTACATGGAACTCTAGTACATTTGTTAAGGAGAGATTTTTTGTACAAATGGGGATGCCAATTGTTGTGTACATCTGATGGAGCGTACTTGGACTTCTCAAGAACTATACCTATGATGCCGATGCAATTTTTTCAAAAGTATATTCAATTGGCGTCTTTGCATGTTGTTCATCATTGCACATTTCTGATGTTGTGATTGGAATGCAGGAAATTGCAGTAGCTCTAAGTCTGAATGACAAACAGCAGCCCTTGTTTAGATTATCCCCAAATTCAGTGCTTCACATTTCACTGTCTTTAGCTTGTAACCATACAGCTATAAAACTTGCCCCATTGGTTCATGAATATTTTATCCTTCCACCATTCTCTACTCTATTCCTGGATGAGATGCCAATATTTGTTTTGAGATCTAATGGATTTCATTCTAACTGCACCCCTTATCTGCAGTGGTCAAATTCTATTTTCAATCCTTTCCATTTTATCGACAACCTCTAGCTCACACCTTACCTCATGCAGTGTTTGAAAAGGTTCCATCTAGCCTGTAGGCTATGGATAAAAATGAGGTAGGTCATATACTTTCTGCAGTACCTGTCTACATTTACACAGATTTGTCAAAGCCATTGCCAAAGGTCAGGCAATATCCATTGAAACTGGAGGCTGTGTCAATTATTCATCCCGCCCTGGAAGCATTGCTGGAACAGGGCGTACTCTTCCCATTTACAAGTTCTTGTAATACTGCTATTCTACTTGTTAAGAAGCCAAATTCTGATGCTTGGCGATTCATCCAAGACTTATGAGCTGTGCATTATACCTCACATGTTGCTCCTGATCCTTTCACCATTTTGTGTTCAATCCCCCAGTCACCGCCCATTACATAGTGGCTGATCTGTGCAGTGTCTTTTTCTCACTTCCAACACACGAGGACTGCTATTATTGGTTTGCCTTGACTTTTGAAGATTAACAATATACATGAACTGTTTTGGGGCGGCACGGTGGCGCAGTGGGTAGCGCTGCTGCCTCGCAGTTGGGAGATCTGGGGACCCGGGTTCACTTCCCGGGTCCTCCCTGCGTGGAGTTTGCATGTTCTCCCCGTGTCTGCGTGGGTTTCCTCCGGGCACTCCGGTTTCCTCCCACAGTCCAAAGACACGCAGGTTAGGTGGATTGGAGATTCTAAATTGGCCCTAGTGTGTGCTTGGTGTGTGGGTGTGTTTGTGTGTGTCCTGCGGTGGGTAGGCACCCTGCCCGGGATTGGTTTCCTGCCTTGTGCCCTGTGTTGGCTGGGATTGGCTCCAGCAGACCCCCGTGACCCTGTGTTCGGATTCAGCGGGTTGGAAAATGGATGGATGGATGGATGGATGAACTGTTTTGCCTCAAGGTTATTGTCACCCACTATTTTTACCCAAGCATTGAAGGCTGACTTTGAATCTTTTCAGTTTCTAGCCCAGTTCTGATTCAATATGTGGATGATTTGTTACTTGCTTCTGAGAAAGCAGAAAAAACATTATTAACTGTAATGATTATAAGTATTCATCCATCCATCCATCCATTATCCAACCTGCTATATCCTCACTATAGGGTTGCGGGGTCTGCTGGAGCCAATCCCACCCAACACAGGGCACAAGGCAGGAAGCAGATCCCGGGCAGGGCGCTAGCCCACCGCAGATGACTATAAGTATTTAATTCACAAATACCAATGACTGTATTTTGTATTAATCGTGCGGCAGAGAGCTATATGATTTATAACTTTTATTTGAATTTGTTCTGCATTTAGGTAGAAAAGAATTAAGATTATGCACAGAATTATATGATTAACTTACTTTCTTCTATGAGAAAATGCTGACCTCTTGATACTAACAGAACACCCTGTGATATTATAAATAAATGTGATCGTTTCTTTACTCTTGTTTAATATTATAAGAAAACATGTCACTTATGAAGTAATAAATAAGGATTATTAATCTAACCAAACATATATAATCTAAAGAAGATATTAAAACTAGAAGAATGTAATCTCTTTATAACTAATGTAATGAACTATAAGAAACTGCTAAAAATTGGTCTTGTGTGTGTATAATGAGAAGGGCATATTCCTTTGGAATGCAAGTGCCTTATAGTGCTTTGTTTTTGGTATACTCCTGTATGTCATAAATTAAGATGTAACCGTAATCTCTCTTGTATCTATTGAACAAACTAGGTGATAAAAGAGAGAATTTTTTTTCTTTTTAGTTAGTCTGTCTGAACCCAAATCAGTTGACTGAGCTTAACCCACCAAGAATAAAGAAATTGCTTTTTATTTTTAAATTGGTGTTTTCCTGTTGTTTTTCAACTTCAGCGTTAACACTTCCATATAAGGTGAAGTATGTGTTCAGGATTCTGTAACATTGCTAAGTGCATTGGCTGAAAGACAGCACAAGGCATCTCTTTGTAAATTGCAGTTTTGTCACAAGTAGGTGAAGTACTTGGGGCACATCCTGGATAGCCCGTCATGAGCGCTATCAAACGACTGAGTCTGAGCGATTTTATCAGCACCAAAGCCAACTACTTTCCAGCAAATATGAAAATTTCTAGGGAGGGTTGGCTGTTGTTGGCAGTGGGTACCAGAATTTGCCTTATTGACCCAACCGCTTTACAATTTATGTAAACCATCTTCACCTGAACCTCTTGGCTGGAATCAAGCGGCAGAGGATTCCTTTGCATTTAATTGATGCCACAATGTTAGGCCCCCCAGATTATACTAAGCAGTTTTTCAGGTTTGTTCAGGAGACTAGAGTTTTTTCATTGTCTATTACAGTAACTCAAACACACAGCAATCATTATTGGCCATTGGCATACTTTTCAAAAAGACTGAATCCTGTAGCAGCAGCTTTTTCTCCCTGTCTGAGAGCAGTAGTGCCAGCATATGAGGCAGTGTCTGCAGCCTTGCCGCATTTTTTGGCAACAGCTGTTGTTTATGTACCTCATTCAGTTGCTACAATGCTCACCAAATCGGCATTGCAGCATTTCACCATGTCTTGGCAAACTAAATATTAATTGCTTTTTCTAAACATGCTGTCATTCAGTACATATTCAAAGGTGTATGCTGTTGAATCCAACAACTTTGTTACCAACTGCTGAAGATGGGGATCCACATGATGTGATCTCTTAGTGTCACATTATACGACTCCACGACCAGATTTTAAAGATGTTTATTTGCAAAACCCAGATTTTGTTTTCTATTTTGATGGTTTCACTCACTGTTTGCCAGTTAGATTTTTGGCTTCAGGTCATGCAGTATGTTCGCAAATTGAATGTATTGAAAAAGGTCCTTTGCCTCCTTCCAAGTCAGCCCATGCAATGGAATTAATGACATTTAACCCATGCTTTTATTTTGGCTAAAAGTAACTCTGTGACTATCTACACTGATAAAAGATAGGCGTTTGTAGTGGTGCACAACATTATGGCCTGTGGGTTTCATACTTCTCCAGGAACCCCCATAAAGCTTGGATCGATAGTTGCTAACCTTCTTAAAGCTGTTCTCCTTCCCTTTCATCTTCTGTGGCTGTTGTCAAATGTGCAGTGCATACAGGTGCCTTTGATGATATGTCTCGAGGAAATGCTTTGGCAGATTTCCATGACGAAGTTGCTGCCCATACTAAAATCCACATCTGTAACATTTGATTTATCAACCCTGGAGGCGCAAACTCTGGCTGAGAAACATGCTCATAACTATTGTATTTCATTAACCAAAGCACTGAGCTCTGCTTATTCGCAGGTCCAAGAGGCAATAGCTGACCCTCCTTCTACACCATGCCACTCTTTTTCAGCAAGTGATGTTGTGTATGTAAAGAACCATCCACATAAAGATGCCATCACTCCATGATGGAAGGGCCCATACCAGATGCTTCACACAATCAACACAGCTCTCAAACTTGAAGGACTAATGGCATGGATGCATGCTTCTTATGTTGTCCATCTCCAGTTGGACAATACAGGTCTGCCTGAATGTCCTCCAGGTCATCCTTGATGGCACACCGGAAAAACAAGAGGAACCAAAGGATAAAGTTCCATCCATCATATTCCATTATGTGCTTGGCTTGTCAGAGGTTAATACTAACAATGCATACATTGCATACATTAGCCTTCTCTCATTATTGGGCAGCAAGTACTACTAATGAATCTTGATAGGTTTGTATGGCTTTTCCACATTCACTTGATATATGGATTCCAGTCTGCCTTGTTCCTTTTACTTTTTCAGACTATGTAGGATCTGCATTGTATGTCAATTTCTCTAAGGCCATAGTTGCTGATAAGCATTCTAAAGTATATAATAATGATAAAAGGTGGGAGGTTTATACTGAAGATCTGTGCCAGCTAAACATACATAGTATGTTGTAGATATGGGATTCTGCATTTCCTTCGAATAAACCAGTCTATGATCAATCACATATTCCCAAAGATATAAAAAACGGTAATGTTGCAAGTTTTAGGTACGACAGTGTTATGTTGTCCATTGAGTGGGGTGTTGGTGAGAGAAGGACATATAGTAGGTGTGTTTGTGCACTGTATGTAAATACACAACTGTATGTAAATGCACCTTCAATTTATACAGGTATAGTTTGTGTGCCATTTTCAGTAAATTTTGCAAATCAAATGAAAGCTCAAGTGTGAATAGTTCACAAATGTACATTGTAGGAAGGTTATTTCTTGAAAAAAAAAGTACTGTCATAAATGGGTTTTAGCAATTTATGTGTGTATCGGATTGGATTTACTGAAATATTTTTATATACCCTAGGCCATGTTGAACAAGTTTCAGTAATCAAAATGGTGGAGGGTACAAGGTGAGGAAAATCGGGTAGTTTCTATTTAACAAAATTTCTAATTTGAAGATAGTGAAAGAAATGTGTAGCTGGGAGGTTGAATTTGGAACGTAATTGTTCAAAAGATGCAAATATGTTGTCTATATAAAGATCTCTGAGCATTTTAATCCCAAAACTTTTCCAGGTATTAAAAACTGGATATGTTTGTGAGGGTTGAAAGAGGTGGTTCTCTTGCAGAGGTGCCACGGATAAAAGATTTTCCATCTTAAAATGCTTTCTAAGTTGGTTCCATATTCTGAGTGAGTAAAGCACAATTGGGTTATTAGTGTATTTGTGATTACTTGCATTTATTGGAGAGCAGAGCAGGGAGTATAAAGAAGTACTACAGGATTTTACTTCTATTGCAAACCAAGCCTGTGTATGTTCATTTTTTGTGTCCAGGTTTTTATGGCTTGTATGTTTGCTGCCCAGTAATAAAACTGAGAATTAGGTAAAGCCATGCCACCTTCTGCCTGAGGTCTTTGTAGGGTTGCTCTTCGGATACGTGGGTGTTTTGAGTTCCAAATGAATGAGGTTATTGTTGAATCTAACTGCTTAAAAAAAATGATTTATTGATATATATTGGAATGTTTTGAAATAAAAAAAGAAGTTTAGGAAGGATGTTCATCTTAGCAACGTTAATTCTTCCGGCTAGAGTGAGATGAAGGCTTGACCATCTATGCAAGCCTTGCTTAATTTTTTCCATACAGACGGCAACATTTTGTTGATAAAGAGCTTTATGTTTACTTGTGATATTTATCCCTAGGTATTTAAACTGATCTGCTATGGTGAAAGGTAGGGTGTCCAATCTAATATTATATGCTTGTGAATTCAATGGAAAGAGTATACTTTTATTCAGTTTAATTCTGAGACCAGATATCTTTTGAAATTCTGTGAGCGCTGTTAAAACTGCAGGCACAGTGTTTTCTGGGTCTGATATATATAAAACCATATCATCTGCATATAGAGAAATTTTCTGTTCCAGTCCTTCTCCCCTTTATCTGATAGGAATTTCGACAGTGAACCGCCAGTGGTTCAGTGGCGATTGCAAACAGCAGTGATGACAAGGGACATCCTTGTCTGGTACCACGTTCTAGCTTAAAGTAGTCTGAACAAATGTTATTAATACAAACTGAAGCTTCTGGATTGGTATACAGTAGTTTGATCCATGCACTAAATATTTTAAAACAAACCTTGGCACTAAGAGATTTCTTTCGGCACGTGTTTTACCCGTGCTTGAATTCGCCTTACACTCCTGCGGCTACACCCAACATGACCTTTACACATCTTAAATATAAATTCAGGTTTGGGAAGCAATGAAGATGCCATATCATCAAAAATCATAACAAAAATAGGATAATGTTCAAAACCCAGAAAGTTAAATTTATCTGTTTGAGAACCAGAGTCTGAAACAAAATACAAATATACAAAGTCATAAACCGTAAAGACTAATATTGTGAATGCACCTACAAACAAAAGTCATTCTTTGGTAAAAAAAAATATAATAATAATAAAATAAAACAGTAGCCAGGGTCACCTATGGGAAGTTAAACTTAAAAAAATGCTGATAAAACCTGGCCATTGCCTATCTCTAAAGAACACAAATTGTAGTGGCTTCCTTCAAAGGACTAGGAGGCAAAGGAGTTTGTTTAATCATAACCTAAAATAATTGTGACACACAGTGAAAACATTATTTTTATACCAAATTACAACCAAATGGACATAGATTGACACATGCATAATGCAAATAACAATGGCAACAACAAGGTAGTAACTGATAGTGTTCACAGGCAATGATGTTGCCAGTGTAGCATGCTGTAAGAACCAGAAAGCAAAGAAGAAAACACTAAATAAATCAATCAACTTGTAAAAAAAAAAAGGCACCAGAATGTTCAGTCAGTGTGATAACGTTCTTAAACTGCCCAGATACTGGTGCCTTTTATGATCCAGTAGCCCAAGGTGTTTTTGTTTGATTTTGTTATTTATTAATTAATTTTATATTTGATTTGAACTATTGGGCAGTCAGTCTAACTCAGATCTAGAGGTCCAGAAAGCCACCATGTGGTAGCAGTGCCACATGTGCAGTTGTTCTTGTTTCATTTGTCCTGTTTGATGCTAAGACTAGTTTATAAAAGTGACTGTGACTGCATGGAAAGTCAATATGAAGTCTGTCCCTTTAAGCAGGGCTAATGGTGATATGGAATGGCTTATAGAAATTATACATTTTATCTGCTTGTTTCTACTATAAGCTATACAAACCCGAAGTAAGGGATACAGATGGACTTTTTCAATCAATTTCGCCAACCTCAGCAGCAAGAAGACCCTTCAGCAAACTGTGATACACAGCTGAGAGGATTTACTATGTGTTGCAAAAAATACTTAGTAGATAAAGAAGATTCTTGAGTCATTCCTATTAATGTGTAACATGGAAGACTGATGAAGTCTAACAGAATCGTTTCCTTTAATCAGCTAGGTTCATTTACATACAATAACTAGGAAGCATTTCAATGTGGTGCAGTGTGCCACTGAAAGTGATATACTCTTGTCGCAGCATAAGAGTAAAGCTATTTATTGCCTTACTTGTGTTTTTTTAATAGCTATCAAGAAAATGAGCACACTTACTTTGAGGGAGGATGTGGTGTGTCGTATTTCTGGAGTAGATGTGGCTTCTCAGCGGTTTGGGTCTTGAGTGTCCATGGCACACGTTGGGGGATGGGATAACAGGCAGCTTGCACTGATCGACACATTTCCAAAACAAAAGATGCTGATGGAGAGGTGTGAATGAATTTAAGGTGGCCTGGGATTATTACTTTTTTTGTAGGCTTCAGGGATTCTAGTGTTAAAAGAGAAGAAAGAAAGCCATTTGTTTATTGTATATAGTTTTTTTTCTCATTCTTCTTGATTGTTGCTTTGTAGGAAGGAGAAAGAGGATATATTTATTTTTGGTGTAAATAGTATTTTTGGAGTAAGAGTTTATAATTGATTTTCTTTTCTTTTTCCTTTCCTGATTTTTAAGTGACAAAGGAAGAAAAGATGGTATTTTTTTAAATATTAGCTTTTTGTTGATTTTTTTTTTCCATTTTTTCTGTGCGTGTGTCATTAGACCTTGGTTTTTATTTAATGACACCACATCATTTTGTTTTGGGATTTTGTTTTTTCACTATTTTTGGTTGCAGCACTTGTTAGTAAAAAACACTTGTTCTTTTTCACTTTTGTAATTTTGGGTCTGTGTCTCTCTGTTCTCACCATCAATAGGGTTGGTGCATGAACTTTAAGAGCCCAAATGTAGCATGGTGTTAATTCCCACTACACAGGGTCACACATTCAATTATACCAATCAGCATACAGACAAATGGTACATTCCAGTAACACCCCTCTTCCAATAAGTACCATTCAAAGAACCCAAAATATGTAATCATTAAAAGTCTTGGGTAGATATTGGGTTCAAACAAATAAGACATCTTATATGCAAACCATTATCAGAGAACAAAATATAAAGTGAAATGTTATATATGACATTATCTTTTAATTTACATGTTCTGGTACAAATGTCTGGATGTCCTGTTTGAACAGCCAGATTTCAAGTACATTTTCTCTTACACTCTCATCACCTATAAGGGATAGCAGCAAACATTTTTGCCATACCTGCTCCTGGAGTTACTCTTCAAGGAAGAAACACCTTTCAGAAGAAATAAAACAGCATCTGGGTGTTTGTGGAAGCACTTTTTCATTAATCCTTTCATCAGGAAGTAATTTGCCCAAAGCAGAATCGATTAAATTATTAATGCCAGAAAAAGAGTTTATTTTCACACTGGGATTTACAGTAGAATAAATTATATACAGCAAGGAGTTTCAGGGCTGTGTACAGTATGCATTGTCAGAGTGATAAACATCATATTCATTTGTAGTGACTGTGAAGAGTTGCTATATTTTGGTGCTTTTTGCAATATATTCTTATTTCAACATTTTCTGCTGGCATTTTTACAAATGAATGGTGGAGTCGAAAAATACAGTAGGATTTTGGAATCAGCCCAATGTCACCCATCACTTATTTTAAATATATTGGCACAATCACTATGCAAATCTGTTTATCCATGCATCAAACCTTAAAAAAGGTTGTGCTCATTTTAATGTTGTGACATCATTGGGCATGCATGATCTCAGTAGCCAATTTAACCCCACTGTAAAGGCAGTGCAATAAGATTATTAGCTCTTCAGTTGTTAATGATAAAAGATAAATAATTAAATTTTAGCTACAGTTGGCACATTTTAAATTCTGTTTTACTTTTGTTTCCATTGTTGGGCATGCTTATTTTAAGCCTTGTGTCTTTTGTTTTTTTTTTTTTTTTGCTTACAGCACTGTAGTGTTTGTACTGTTTATGGTTTTAGTTATATTTGGCAGGTATGCAAAGAGATGGAATGAGACAAACTCTTGTAAGCTCCATGTAGAGCTTCCAGTTTTTAAAAGGACCTGTGAGGGCTTTGTAGCATCATATGTTTTTTTTCTACTAAATTTCCTGGTGACTCAGCAGTGCAATTTGTGGTTATAATTATTTTTGATATGGCAGATGGCAATGATAACATCATTGAGAGTTGCAAATTTAAGGTAAGGACAATACATATTAAAGAGTCAAATTTCTGATACTTATAGCAATTCAAGCTTGTACAAAAGAGATTGAATAATTATTAAAGTGAGATTTAGAAAGAAGAAAATTTTGGCTTAGGAAGGAAAGAGGCAGAGGTTTAAGTACAGAGGTGGGCATCACTAAGGGTACATTAACCTTTCATCTGGCCAGCACTGCTACATCCAAAGAACAAATGTTTTTCTTGTTTTGAATGGGGATACCTTGTCTTGCAAAAATTAGGTAACAGTAGAAAAAAAAGAGCATTTCAAAATGCAAGTGCCAAACCTAGACAAACTGCAATTGACCATCTTTACAAATTACTCTCAATAAACCTAAGAAGCAAATTTATCAACAAGAAAACAAGCACAATACAGTTCTAAACTGCCATAAACAACTTTCAATTATCCACTTAGCATCTTGAAAACAAACTGAAAGTTGTCAAAAATTAATCACATTGTCTAAACTTTCTTAGAAACAACAACTACACCATTTGATTGTTGTATCTTTGGTGGTTTTTCTAAAAATAAAACAAAGATACATTCAGCATAAAATACAGTGTCAATGCAGCACACTAAAAGCAATCATTAGGTGTTGTAATAAATAACACACAATTTTATATTCAGGTAATCTAGAAGATATGACAGACCAGTTTAAAAACACATCATTTCAAAAAAGCAGGGTAAACAGGGATATGGAATGGCTTATGGACATTGTCATTTTTATCTGTTTACACTGTAAACTATATAAATTGGAAATTGGGTATACAGTTGGACATTTTTAATCTATTTATCAAACTTCAGTAGCAAGAAGACCCTTTAGCAAACTGTGATTTACAGCCAAAAGGATTTACTATGTGTGAACATACTTAACAGATAAAGAGGAGTCTTGAACCATCATTATAAATGGACTCCAAAATGGATATCCTTTATTTAAGCCAACTGGTGGAGCCCAATGTGTTTTGTTCAAAGTAACATGGCAGACTGAAGAGAGCCAACTGAAGCACTTCCTTTAATCAAATAGGTTCATTTACATATAGTAACTAGGACGCATTTCAGTTACATCAATCAGCATACAAACGGTACACTCCAGATATCACATTCAAAGAAATAAGAATTCTTATATGTAAACTTTTATCTGGGACAAAAATACAAAGTTAAATATTATATATGACATCATCTTCTAATTTAAACATACTGGTACAAATGCCAGGATGTCCTAGCAGAACAAGCAAGAAGCTTCAAGTGCATTTTCTCTTACATTTGTCATCAAGTGTAATGCAGAGCAGTGAGCTCTTCTGATATTCATACCCCAAAATTACATTTCAAGGATGAAGCTCCTTTCAGAAAAACAAAGATAGCACCTAGGCATTGGTGGAGCATGGGCATGGTAGAAACACTGTTTTGCTGATCCTTTCATCAAGACGTAGGATGTTCAGAGGCAGAATATATCGTGTAAACTTTCTTAGACACAGCAGATACAGTATATGATTGTTGTATCTGTGGTGATTTATCTAAAAAGAAAAACATATAGTATATATATAGGTGCTCTCTACCTACCTCTCTACTCTCTACCGGCCCTTGAGTTCCTGTTTTTGGCCCCTTCCATTGCTGCCGAAGATCATGTGAACAACCAATATAGTTCGCACCCAGAACCGATATAGTTCATACACAAAGATGCGATAGGGTGCGTACTCATAATCAATATGTTCTGTACGAGAAACCAACATAGCACACACTTAAAATTAACAGAGTTCAAGCACAAAAGTCAACATGTTACCCACATAAAACCAGTATAAGACATGTATGAAATCAATATTGTGCATACACAAATGCATTGTTAGAGCGGCACATAACGCAAGCCAATATATGTCATATGCAAACAGATAACATGTGAGCGTAAACCGATGCAGTTCACTCACAAACCAATAACAAATGCACTGGAACCAGTGATATACATATGCAAATCAATATAGTTCATATGCAAAGCAGTAGCATGCACATACAAATCAGTATAGTTCACGCAAAAAGCAATAATATATGGACACAAACCAAATATAGTTCATATGAATGAAACCAGTATTGTATGCACACAAACCGATAGTAAATATTCATAAACCAATAGTGTTCACATGTAAACCAATAGTTTTCGCACAAAAAACATATGATTCATGGCCTATTTGGCCCCTCATAAGAACATCAATTTTCCACTGTGTTACCGCCCTGTGGCTCTGACCCCAGTAATAATGAAGTGCTTTGAGAGAATCCTCCTAAAGTACATCAATGATGCCATCCCTGCTGGATTTGACAACCATCAGTTCGCCTACAGGAGGAACAGTTTCGACAGAGAATGCTGTCTCAATAGTACTTCTCATAGCCCTGACTCATCTGCAGTGCCCTAACACTTATGTTAGGATGGTATTTGTCGATTTTAGTTCAGCGTTAAACACCGTAATCCCAGACAAGATGGTACAAAAGCTTCATAATCTGGGTCTGTCCACATCGTTGTGTCTTTGGATCAGGGACTTTCTCACCAACAGGCTTCAGGTGGTTAGAATTGGAGATCGTACATCAGCCACACTGGTTCTGAACACAGGCATGCCACAGGGTTGTGATCTCAGCCCTGCACTCTTCACGTTATTTACGCACGATTGCTCTGCCATCCATGCCACAAATATGGTTGTGAAGTTTGCGGATGATACGACCGTGGTGGGTGTCATATCAGACGATGATGAGACTCACTACAGAGAGGAGATACAACACCTAGCACTATGGTGCTCAGCCAACAACCTCATCTTGAACACCAGCAAGACCAATGAGGTAATTGTGGACTATAGGAGGTCCAGAAGAACAGAACATGCTCCTATATTTATACATGAGGAGGCTGTAATGTGTGTGGACAATATCAAGTTCTTGGGTATCCACATTACATCGGATCTGACCTGGTCTTTGAACACATCTCACCTGGTAAAGAAGGCCCAACAAAGACTCTTCTTTCTCAGGAAGATGAGACGTGCTGGATTCTCCTCTCGGCTGCTCACAAACTTCTACAGATCCGCTATAGAAAGCATTCTCTGTCACAGTATGACAGTGTGGTACGGCAGCTGCACAGCACAGGACAGGAAGGACTTGGCACAGGTGGTGAGAACAGCACAGGGGGTTGTAGGAAGTCCTCTCCTAGACCTGGACTCTGTATATGATGGAAGGGTGCAGAAGAGGGCCAAATGTATAGCTGTGGATCTCACCCATCCGAGAAATGGACTGTTTGTACCACTGCCTTAGGGAAAGCGGTACAGAAACATAAAAACACGCACCAGCAGACTGAAAGACAGCTTTTTCCCCAGAGCTGTGAAGTCCATCTGCCCCTGCGGATACACACACATACATCTACATCTACCCCTAACCTGCCCCCCTGTACACATATACACGCACTTTTCCTCGTAATCCTCCCCTGCAGACCCATGCACATAGATCACTGGTCTCTGCAGGCGTACTACCTCAGGAAAAGTCTGTACTTGATGATGTTTTATTGCTGCTGTCTTTTATACTTATTATGTTTAATTTTATTATTTATAGTGTATTGTGTATTTTAAGTATTCTGCTTGAAGCTGAGTCCTACCAACAAAAAATTTTGTTATGTGTATGCATGATGACAATAAAGGATTCTACTCTACTCTACTCTCTAAAAGAGTGGTTGGGATTCTTCTAGTTAAGCAAAATAAGACTTAGTACACATAATATGGCATAACATACCACAACCAGTTTTTCACAACACGCTTATTTCCACCTGATACTACTCCAAATATTCCTGGCACAACATTAGGTATGATTTTAAATTTAAGGTTATCTGAAAAATATAAAACTATTTTTGTATTGAACATTCCCAAAATGTTTGCCCAGGTGATGTGGGCACTTTTTGACATCATTCACATTTTAGACAATTTTAGACAAGATATATGTGAACAATTTTCAGTTGAATTATGGGATGCATGGAGTATATTGAATTAGAAGGTATTTTATAAAGAAATTTCATTGCCCAAACTGGAATTATTGCATGACTACAATAGGTGGTAATGTTAATAATTTGATGTAACTGTGAGATGAAGTATATAGTGCTGCTGCCTGAATTTTCCAAAGGCACAAATCCAGTTCTTGGCTTGTGTCTCGGTTTGTGTGGGTTTACTTTTTGTGCTCCAGTTTACTCTCATCTTCTCAACATATAGATGTCAGATTGGCTTGTTATTATAGCATTTTTGAGTGTACACCTCCTTCTATAAAGGACAGGCAGTAATAATATATGTTTATCCTATCTTGCAGTGGAAATTATATTCTGGAAGTTTTTTTAACTGAATTAGAGCTCAACTGTGTTAGCTAAATTATAAGACTGAATGTATATTGAATATAATACATACAGTATTTATAATTTACTGTGCAAACTACAGACATTAAAGTTACCCCCAGTAAACTATTTTTAGAGGTATTCCTCAGCTCTGAAGTACTAATTATGTCTACACTAGTCTTATGAGTTTTTTTTTCTCTTTCAGCCATGTTAGTCCAGTATAGAATTGAAGCCTCTGACATGTTCCTTTATAATAGTAAGTCTACAGATACCATGTTATTATTTAACTAGGGGGTTAAATAATAATTTCTTTGCTAAACCAGCCACTTCGCATCTCTGCTGCTCGTGTTGTGAAGAAGGGGGGCTGAACGCACCCCAAGGAGATGCGGCCGCTCCCCTGAAACCCCCTCTTAAACGGTGATACAATGGGAAAAAAATACAGCTTTTTTTTTTACCTCCTCTTTGCTCGATCAACTGCTGGATATCTGCATCTTGCGTGACACTTCCAACATTGAAAAGCCTATACAGCAGCTGTCCTGCTCTTTGTCTTTTATTTCTGGCCCCAGGCATGGTTAAATCTCTTGGCACAAAGTCTCGTCTCTGGGATGTGAGTTCTTGATATTTTTTAATTTATAATTTAAAAATGGAATAAGAATCTGAAAATCTAACAACATCACATTAAAGTTTGATAAACTCTGAAAAGAATTATACCAACCATATATATGTTGGTTTTAAAATAAGCCAGATGTAAAACGTGACAAAAAACATGACATAAAAAGTCACATAAAATAGGCTTACGATTTTATACATATAGAGTAGATTAACTGCACAATATTATTACTCCATTACCTGGGAAGAAGGGAATTTTTCATTCATGTTATTTATATAGATAGTAAATCACCTGGTAAAATATTTAGTCAGTATTAATGTCTCAAAATAATATGAATTAATTGAAAGGTTCCTAAATGAAATATTGCATAAACAATAAAATGCTTGACACTGTCCATGCCAGGAGTGAGTGACATTGTGAACTGTGCAGCACTGCATTTTTTTAAAGCTTTTTATTGAATTTATTAAAAGCAAATAACATTCCATACAAGCAAGACAAATTTTACAAAACTAAGTTCACATCAAATCAACCCCCACCCATAAGAAAGAGAGCTAGGCCAACAAGGTAAAACCTTAATAGTAGGAAAAATAAATAAATAAATGCATAAATAAATAAATAAAAATAATTAAAATAAATAAGGAAAGAGAGTCCTCAATTTAAATGCTTATTCTGAAATTTTATTGATTAGATCCTGCCAGGTTTTTAAAAAGTTTTGCACAGATCCTAAGTGAGAATTTGAGGTGGGTTAGGATTCTTATAGTTGAGCAAGATAAGTCTACATGCCAATAGTGTAGTAAAGGCAATTACAGTTTGTTTGTCCTTGTCCACTTTAAGCCCATCTGGAAGTACACCAAACGCAGCTGTTAGTGGATTAGGAGGGAGTATGACACCAAGGCTGTCTGAAAGGCATTTAAAGATTTTTGTCCAAAATGATGTTAATTTGGTGCACACCCAAAACATGTTGCCCAGTGAGGCTGTAACTTGATTGCAGCGTTCGCAGGTTGGATCTTGCCCTAGAAAGATTTTGGACAATTTTAAACAAGACAGATCAATAGATGATTTTAAGTTGAATAACTGTATGGTTTGCACATACTGTATGGAGCTAGAGTGAATTCTGTGCATCGCTGTCTTCCACTCCTTTTCTGAAATGTTGAGCGAGAGATCCTTTTCCCACTTTACTCTGGGATCTTTGAAAGAGAGAGATTTAAAAAAAATTTTATATTACAGAAATGCTGTCCTCAAGACTGATAAATATTTTTTTATGGAATAGAAATAGGTGGGAGTTGTGGAAAATTTGGCAGGTTTTGTTTAGCAAAGTTTCTAATTTAGAGGTAATGAAAGAAATATGTTGCTGGAAAGTTAAATTTGGAGTTTAATTGTTCATAGAATGTGAAGACGTTATCTATGTACAAATCTCTAAGTGATTTAATCCCAAATGTTTTCCAAACATTAAAAAGTGTGTACGTTTAAGATGGTGGAAAAAGGTGATTACCGTGCAGATGTGCCACAGATAAAAGCTTCTCTATCTTAAAGTACTTCCTACATTAGTTCCATATTATGAGTGAACGAACCACAATTGGGTTGTTAGTATGTTGGCGATAACTTGTATTTACTGGGGTACAAAACAAGCAGGTTAAAGAATGCTGCATGATTTTATTTCTACTGTGTACCAAGACAGTGTATGTTCATCTATTTGTGTCTATGTCCAGGTTTTTTATAGCTTGGATATTTGCCACCCAGTAATAAAATTGAAAGTTAGGTAGAGCCATGTCACCTTCTGTCTTAGGTCTTTGTAGGGTCACCCTTTGGATACGTTGATGTTTTGAATTCCAAGTAAATGAGGTTATCATTGAATCTAACATCTTAAAAAATGATTTATTGATGTATATCAGAATGCTTTGAAATAGAAAAAGAAGCTTAGGAAGGATAGTCATCTTGACAGTGTTAATTCCTCCAGCTAAATTAAGATGAAGGGTAGAACATCTATGCAAGTCTTGCTTAAATATTTCTATGCAGACAGCAATATTTTGTTGATAAAGAAATTTATATTTACTTTTGATGTTTACCCCTAGGTATTTAAATGATATAAGGGAAGGTGTCCAATCTAATATTGTGTGCTTAAGAGTTCACTGGAAAGAGCATACTTTTATTCAATTTAATTCTGAGACCAGAAATCTTTTGAAATTCTGTTAGGGCTGCAGGCACAGTATTTTGTGGATCTTATATATATATATATATATATATATATATATATATATATATATATATATATATATAGAGTACCATGTCATTTGGATATAGTGAAATTTTCTGTTTAAGTCCTTCTCTGATAATCCCCTTTATCTCATAAGCATTTCGAAAGAGAACTTCCAGGGGCTCAATGGCGATTGCAAAACAACAACAACAACATTTATTTATATAGCACATTTTCATACAAAAAGTAGCTCAAAGTGCTTTACATAATGAAGAAAAGAAAAATAAAAGACAAAATACAAAATTAAGATAAGACAACATTAGTTAACATAGAAAGGAGTAAGGTCCGATGGCCAGGGTGGACAGAAAAAAAAAAAAAAAAAACTCCAGACAGTTGGAAAAAAAAATAAAATCTGTAGGGGTTCCAGGCCACGAGACCGCCCAGTCCCCCCTGGGCATTCTACCTAACATAAATGAAATAGTCCTCTTTGTAGTTAGGGTTCTCACGGAGTCACTTGATGGTGATGGTCATACAGACTTCTGGCTTTTAATCCATCCATTATTGTTGGAACATCATGGTGCTTTGGGTAGATGGTGGTGGCGCAAAGCCACCACCAAAAGGACACCGGAAAAGGAAACAGTGGTTACAAGGGGCATCCTTGTCTAGTACCACATTATAGTTTGCAGTAGTCTGAATTAATGTTGTTAATACAAACTGAAGCTTTTGGAGTGGTATACAGTAGTTTGATCCATGCATAAATGTTCGGGCCAAACCCAAATGTCTTCAATGTAGTAAAGAGGTAGTTCCATTCAACCATATCAAATAATTTTTCTGCATCCAATGATAATATCTCCAGAGTGTTAGACTTTTTTTTTTTGTTCTTTATTTCTGCCTTATACAATTTCTTGCATTAGAAATTTGTTAGTTTTCGCATACCCCTTGGGGTCAGAGCGCAGGGTCAGCCACTGTACAGCGCCCCTGGAGCAATTCAAGGTTAAGGGCCTTGCTGAAGGGCCCAGCAGAGTAGGATCTCTTTTGGCAGTGATGGGGATTCAAACCGGCAACATTCGGGATACCAGCGCAGATCCTTAGCGTCAGAGCCACCACTTTGTGGGTGAATATATTACATTAAACAGGCATCAAAGATTGGAAGCCAAGTGTCTGCCTTTAATAAATCCAGTTTGGTTTTGTGATATTACCGAAGAAAGCACTTTCTCAATCCTTCTGGCTAGGTCTTTGGAGAGTATCTTAACATCATTATTTAGAAGTGAGATTGGTCTGTACGATGCACATTTTAATAAGGCCTTATTTTGCTTAGGAAAGACAGTAATTAATGCTTGGCAAAAAGTTTGAGGTAGAATATTATTGGCTCTAACTTCTGTAAATGTTCCTAATAAAAGAGGAGCTAACTTAATTGAGATTTTTTTATAAAATGTGGCAGGGTAGCCATCAGGGCCTGCTGCTTTCCCACTTTGAAGTGAGGTTATACCATCTAGTAATTCTGAGAGTGTCGGAGGTTTATCCAATTCCTCTACACTGAGGATATCTAGTTGTGGTATCTGTAATGTATCCAGAAACAATTAGAAATAGCTTGCTCTCTTCCCCCCCCCCCCCCAGTCCCCCCGCACCCCCATTTTGCCTCCCCATGTGAGACTAGACCACACTTATCAAATCATAATGTATGTTTATTCTATCTTGCAGTGGAAATTATATTTTGGAAGTTTTTTAACTGAGTAAGAGCACAAGTGTAGTGTTAGCTAAATTATAGGACAGAATGTATATTGAATATAATACATATTTATAATTTATTATGCAAACTCCAGACATTAAAGTTACCCCCAGTAAAATATTTTTGGAGATATTACTCAGCTCTGAAGTACTGATTATGTCTTCACAAGTCTTATGAGTTTTTTTTTGTCTTTCATTCATGTTAGTTCAGTATAGAATTGAAGCACCTAACCTTTCCTTTTACAATAGTCAGTCTATAGATAGCATTTTATTATTTTATTAACTGCACAGTATTATTACTCCATTACCCGAGAAGAAGGGAATTTTTCATTAATGTTATTTATATAATTTTTAGTCAGTATTGAATGGTTCCTAAATGAAATATTGCATAAACAATAAAATGCATGGCACTGTTCATGTCAGGAGTGAGTGACATTGTGAATTGTGCACCACAGCAATTTAAATGTAGAAATGACTTGTATGAATCATACCTTTAGTACTAGAAGGGCTTATGAAGAAAAGTATTACCTTTCATTATCGAAAAAAGAGATTGCTCAAAAGTCAATTTATTTTCTTTGGAAAGATGATGAAAAGAGATGTCATAGCAGCAACACTTTCCAATTTAAAGTGCCTAGACTAATTTATTTATGTCAAAATGTGACCATGTGTTTGTGGCCAACATTTAGAAAGCTGTATCTGAGTTCTAAGTTAAATGCTGAATATCTTGTACCTGAGTTGATGGGCAATCTGAAATAACTGTTAGCACCATATATTCTGTATGTATTTTCCATACTTTCATTCAACTATAGAATATATATTAACCTCATATGACAGCTTTTTAAAAATTTTTATATGAGTAAAAACATGCTGGAAGTATATTCTGTTAAAGCAAAATTGACGAAATATTTTTGGAGCTCATTATGCTTGATTACTAATAAATAAGAAATTGTAGAAATGACCTTAGGAAAAAGTGTTTTAAATGTAAAATGACAATAAATAAATAAATTGCACATTAAAGAACAGAAAAATGCTTAATGGGACAGAACTGAACCATTTGGTTTCTAGACCTCTGTCATCTTTTGCTAAAAATGGAAAAGATATTTTCTTTTCAGGATAATGTAGTCAGAATGAAAGCCGTACAACCATGGCTGCTAGCCGATCTTGACAACAGCAGTTAATGATCAGATAAAGCAGTTTCTTGGCTTATATTTGACAGATTATTAAGGAGTAAATCTGGGTTCTTGGCAGAAGCCAAGATATCCACAAATGTACTGTGTGTAATAATCAGGCTTATCTTTCAGTGAGTTATCCACAGCATTCCTACCACATTGCCTTTGTACAGTTCAAGGTCACACCCAAAAAACCAACATGTCAAATTTAGGTTTAAGGTCTTATAAAAAAATTTAGGGAGGCATAAATTTCATAAACAAAATGGTTATAGTTAGAGGCTGGAAGCCATGTAGGACAGATGACTAAAGAAAAGAAAGACGTAGAAATATTAATGCACATTAAGCTAGCATATTTTAAAGTTACATCGCATTTTTTACAAAAAGCTGCCTGACTTCTATTAAATGATAGTTTTGGTTTTTTACTGTTTCTATTGTCCAATTTCCATTGTATTCTTACTTATTGTAAATGACTATGTTGTTTTGTATGCTTTGCCACCTACCTATAAAATTATTTTCAATGCCACACTTCATTTATGCTTGCCTGCTTGTTTTCCCGTGAAAACAATTGCTTTCCTTGCTTTGTTTACATATGGTGATGGAGGGCACATTGGTCAAGGTGATTTATAAGCTGGAAGCTTCTTCAACATATTTCATTATACAAGTAAAGGATTAAGGACAGCAAGAGCAAAAGATGTCCTAAGAGAGCAAGAAATAACAGAACCAGTGAAAACCAGGGAGAGGTACAATGTGGGAGATTGCACTCCTTGTTTTCAAGTTCTGTAGAGTACTAACATCCGAGCATGTGCCAGGGATGTCTGTCCATCCTTATAGAGAGTGTTTTTCGGTGATGGATTAAGCATGTCAGAAAATGATATGGTATATATGTGCATTCTGCAAAGGAAAACACACTTACCATGATAGTACATATAGAAACAGAGAAATGTCCAAAATACTAATGATGCACTTAAGAACTGGAACAATCATTTTAATAAACAGAAGTGCAGTAGCTACAGTTAGAGGATCTGTGCAGAACTTTTTCAAAACCTGGTAGGATCTAATCTATAATATTATAGAATAAGCTCTTAAAGCACTGAGGAAGTAGATTCTCTTCCCATTTCTTTTTCTTCTCCATTTATCTTTATCCGCCTATAAACTCATCAATTTATTTATTTTTACTAGATTTAAGTTTTATTCCGTTGGCCATGCTCTTTTTCTCAGGGGTGGGAAAGTATTGATTTGTTTTCAATCCAATTTTTTGTAAAAATTGAATATTTGCATGGAATGATGACAATAAAATCAATAAAATTAAAAAAAAGAAGTGCAGTAGCTAGACATTGACTTAATAAAGAACAATGCAGGATAGATAGACGGTAATGGTTCCAGTATCTTAAGCAACATTGTTAAAGTAATCATCTTAAATTCTAGAACACAGAAGACGGCACTTCACAATTCAAAGGTAATCAAAAGATGTTATTAATCTTTGTAATATTTGTATTATTATTTTACACTTTACTGGTACCCAAGGGGAAGTGTAGGCCTTACAGATGTTCAAAGACTTTATAAGAAAACACAATCCACCCTCCCACCCCATATTTCAACATACACAAAGTTCTTAAATAGAAATTTTAAATGTGACTCACTAACAAGAGAGAAGTCAAAATGAGGCATTAGGAATGTGTACTGCCTTAGGTATGTAGAAGCCCCAGTAGCACAGGCAGATTTATAAGTATGCACTATGCACAGAAGTAGGGCCCTAAATTAAAAAAAGAAGAAAAAAGGTAACTACAAACTTGAAAATTTCAGGCTTAGAGAAACACACAAAATTGTTGTGTTGATATCAACTGTGTCCAGTTTTTTTGCATGTGAAATTTCAGTTTAGTTCCTGGCAACTCAGGAACATGAATATACTGTTCTGTCAATTGAATTGACTGTTTCCTTGTCAGTACATTATGTTGTTCAGAGAGTTCAGTAATACTTTTAATAGAAAGTGTATCATGAAAGCTCAATATCTATTAGAAAGTTAAAAATAGAACAAGAAAAGAGAAAGGCAAGAGGGATTAGACTAACGGGTGTTTTTTTTTTTTTTTGCTGTTTTTCAACTTTGAGCATCTGATGAATGATGTGCCTAAGGCACATACAGAAGTAAAACCCTGCATCTGTTAGTTGAAGATGTGATGACATAAAACACAAGACAGACCATTACTGTTATCAAATGCAGCTGGCGAAATATTGTTCAGCACAGTTACAATGATAGAGCCAAAAACTGCACATGTTCTGCCATAATTTTACAGTTCTAGCAATGTGAAGTTCTGTACTGCAAAATATACATTTCAATAAAGCAGTCTGCAGTAAATACGTTGGTATGTTCTAATAAATGGATCTAAAAATAAACAATGTTGTATATTATTATCAATATTTTATTATCAATATTTTATATTTGCTAAATATAAAGCCAATATAAGCAAGATAGCCAAATACTGGTCTTTAATTGATATAGTTCAGTCTAATGTTACTGATGATATAATTCTAATTGTTTACTGCTTTTATTTTTTGATAATAACAGTACAGTATGTTTCTGACAGTTTTTGAATATTGAATTATTAGCTCCTCTTGCCAATTAAATAATTTAAATATTTTAAATTATCTTTATTATTATATTATTATTATTATTATTATTATTATTATTATTATTATTATTATGTGAATAGTGAATTGCATTGGAAATATAACTTAACATGGTTACAGTGTACTATTTTTAATGTCTGTTAAAATCTATTCTTTTTTTTTTCTTGGTAAAATAATAGGTCCCATGATCTGAAAATATAGAACTGCCCAGTAGCGTGTTCTGACACACTTTTTCTGTATAATTTGATGGCTAAATGTACTCATAGTTAATTTCTCATAGTAACTTTGAAAAAGCAGATAGCTTTTTGTGATTATAGTATGAAGCCTTAAGTTTTATTATTGTATGTTTTTTTGGAGATTATAGCAATTCTTATAAATATAATATTGTAATTACTTCAACACAGTTCAATGCCCCTTTTTATCAAAGATTTTAACATTTTATTTAAAACAACATACATAAGTTAATAGAATATTGTTGGAAAAGTATGCAATTTCTTTAAACATATGTAATTTTTAATAAGCAATTTTAGTTGCATGAGGTGGAGAAATAATCAAATAATTTTTGAACAAATCCGAATCCATGTGATATCATCTACTGTTGAATTCTCCTCTGTACTTGAAGTATTTCTATTGCACTATTATATTGTATTGAGGATTAGTTGTGTTGTGTTCTGTGTATTATATTGTATTTATCCCCTTTTTTTGACACCCACTGCATGCCCAACCTACCTGGAAAGGGGTCTCTCTTTTAACTGCCTTTCCCAAGGTTTCTTTCTTTTTTTTTCCCTACAAGGGTTTTTTTGGGGAGTTTTTCCTTGTCTTCTTGTCAAGGCTTTGGGGCTTTCAAAAGGCAGGGCCTGTTAAAGCTTATTGTGGCACTTGTTGTGTGATTTTGGGCTATATAAAAATAAATTGTATTGCATAATTTTGTAATTATTCTTCTAATTATACAGCCATTCTCAGTTCTTCTTAGTGACTAAATCCCAAGACCTCACAAAAAAAGTAAAATCCATGAATTTCACATGCTACTGAGAAGTAAAAAAAACTACTTCACAAAATCAAACCAGCTCCCCGCTGTAATATGCATTTTGGTGAGGTGGTTAGAATTGTCCATCACTTCCACAGGCACACTTAATAAGAGTCTACTTAATAAAATAATAAAGCATGCTTATTAAAATTCTTACTTAACAAGAAGACATAGATACACTTAATAATCTTTCAACATAAAAATCAACTAATATTTTACCTGTAATCTACACTTCTTTTTGGAATTTACTCATTCCCATTCTGTCCATGTTGTTTTTTCTGGGCACTTCAGTTTCTTCCATGTCACAGAAAAGTGCATGTTTGGTGTATTTTCACCATTCAAGTATGTGTGCTCTTTGTTGAACTGGTATTCCATCCGGGGTTGTTTCTTGAGTTGCACTCAATTGCTTAGCTCCTCATGACAGCATTTCAGGATAAATTGTGTGCATAAAGGGGGATGTGAGATCTTTATTATTTTTCCACTGATTTGATTTCTTGTTAGGTCTTCAATCCAGATGTTGAAGACTCTTTTTATTTTTACTAAAGCCTTCACAGCTTTTGGTGGACCAATAGCAATACTTCTCAAATTTCTTTTTCTTTCATTTAAATGTAATGAACTTAATTAATGGAATTAATTTGTTCCAGCTATATGTGCAGTTCACAGATGCAAAACAATGTCCTGCTTTTATCACATCCTAAAGTAATACCTTCTGTGTCAAAATCAATCAAACCTTCTAGGCCATTTTAGCTGCAGGATCAGATGCACTTTAACTAGGAATATCTCTAAGCCACATACTTTATAAGAGTTGCTGTTAATTAAATCACATAAAGCACAATGCAGAGTGCTACTGAATGTAAGAATGCGTGGAGGAAGTGGATGCTTAATGTAATGGAAACAGATCAAGGATCACAGAACCTTGATCTGGGCTATTTTAAACCTATTATACTATGTGTTCTGTTCTGATGGAGAAGTATAGAGAAGGCCAGAAAGAGTTGCATTGCATCTTTGTGGACCTGGAGAAAGCATAAGACAGGGTGCCTCAAGAGGAGCTGTGGTATTGTATGAGGAAGTTGGGAGTGGCAGAGAAGTATGTAAGAGTTGTACAGGATATGTACGAGGGAAGTGTGACAGTGGTGAGGAATGCGGTAGGAGTGACGGATGCATTCAAGGTGGAGGATGGATTACATCAGGTATCGGCTCTGAGCCTTTTCTTATTTGCAATGGTGAAGGACAGGTTGACAGATGAGATTAGACAGGAGTCCCCGTGGGCTATGATGTTTGCTGATGACATTGTGATCTGTAGCAAGAGTAGGGAGCAGGTTGAGGAGACACTGGAGAGGTGGAGATATGCTCTAGACAGGAGAGGAATGAAAGTCAGTAGGAACAAGACAGAATACATGTGTGTAAATGAGAGGCAGGTCAGTGGAATGGTGAGGATGCAAGAAGTAGACGTGACGAAGGTGGATGAGTTTAAATACTTGGGATCAATATTACAGAGAAATGGGGATTGTGGAAGAGAGGTAAAAAAGAGTGCAGGCAGGATGGAATGGGTGGAGAAGAGTGTCAGGAGTAATTTGTGACAGACGGGTATCAGCAAGACTGAAAGGGAAGGTCTACAGGACGGTAGTGAGACCCGCTATGTTATATGGGTTGGAGACAGTGGCACTGACCAGAAAGCAGGAGACAGAGCTGGAGGTAGCAGAGTTAAAGATGTTAAGATTTGCATTGGGTGTGACGAGGATGGATAGGATTAGAAATGAGTACATTAGAGGGTCAGCTCAAGTTGGACGGCTGGGAGACAAAGTCAGAGAGCCGAGATTGTGTTGGTTTGGGCATGTGCAGAGGAGAGATGATGAGTATATTGCAAGAAGGATGTTAAGGATAAAACTACCAGGAAAAAGGAATAGAGGAAGGCCTAAGAGGAGGTTTATGGATGTGGTGAGAGAGAACATGCAGGTGGTGGGTGTAACAGAGCAGGGTGCAGAGGACAGAAGGATATGGAAAAAGATGATCCACTGTGATAAACCCCTATCGGGAGCAGCTGAAAAGAAGAAGAAGATACTATGTGTTCTGTTTTACAAAGCCTATGAAAGAAGATTTGTGCTATCAGAGAGTGGAGGTATGCTGGTCAAGCATACATATAAAAACTGCATTGCCTTCAACAGATGCGACCATAAATCTGACCCAAAGTGATTACAGATTACAAAACCTTAGATTTTTTAAAGTTTTTGGACACCTGGATGTCCTTACTAAGTTCACAATGTCAAATGACATGTTTATGCACTTTCTGTGGCATGACATGTGCACACAGTATAAAAATATACTGGGCAAATGAGATACACAGTAGAACTGAATAGACAGAATAAATGTGGATTATGCAATATAGCTAAGCCACTGTTGTGGAAAATATTTTAGAGAGAAAAAGGATGATTGAGGATGGTGTGTTTGAATGAGTAAAATTGTTTAAAAACTTGTTTACTGGTTCATAGAAATGTATTCATGTCCATAACATTATGAGGCTATTCTGCTTTTATGCTCTTAAGACAATGCAGAGCTGTGAATCATCACAACTTTAAATCAACTTTGAATGATATGTAATAATCTTTATAACATTACCAAATATCAAATACTTAATCCCATTGCTGTCTCCTGCAGCAATCTCTGTCTAACTACCCTTCCTCCATTATAAGAGTGATTCGACTTATGACTGCTGATTTATTTATACAGATGTATGATTTTCAAGAGGAGACCAACAACTCAGTGTCAGAAGTCAAACTAAGACTTCCCAAGGGGACACAGTGTCTTAATAAAGCGGAACACAGAATTTTTTTTCAAGAAATGTGCGGCCGACCAAACCATAAATTCAGAACAGCAACAACACACTGCAATACAGTTGTGAGCAACATAATGAATTGTGGCTGCTGATAAAACAAAAGCACACTGACTTAATGAAACAAGACAGGTGACATTTTGAAGGGCAGATGCTCATGCCACCAATCTTATCATATACAGTATGTGCCATGCAACAGACATTAATCAAACAATATAATAAGATTGGGCTCATAAGCAGGAAGCACATGTGAGGAGTTGGGGACAGTGTCATAAAAACACCACTTATAGAGTAACAAAGATGCTAATTGCCCCTGGTTACAAACGTTCTGATCCACAGTGAGGCTTTGAGAACTCGAGAGAGTGTGCTAAATATTAATTTGATGTCTGTTACAACATTCTGGTTTGAAATTGTTAAAAAACTACAGTGACTCAGAGGATTCATAAGATAAGTGTTTTATCTAATGTGTAAGAGCCATTTCCTAGTTACATAAGATTAATAAATATTTTACTAAATGACAGTGCATAATATATGGAAGGTTCCTATAACCCCCATAAGTAGAATTGAATTAGTATATTCTAGCCATTTCTAACAGCTCTAACTAAACATTATTCTCAGTTAGTGACCAGCCTTGCTATGTGTAAGGTGTAGAGGGCACATGGTTTTAAACCATGCCTATGTGCCTTTTGTGTGTGTTAATATATAAGACAAACGCACTTAATTTAAGTGCTGAGCCATACGTTTAAAGTGTACAGAAGAAGAAGCTAGGAATCTTTAAGTATAGAAGAAGTTAAGAATCTTTAAGTATATAAGAAGTTAAGAATCTTTAAGCATAGAAGAAGAAGTAAAGAACTTGTAAGTACAGAAATAACTAAAGTTTCTCAAGAAAAGCTAAGTTTAGAGAAGATACATTTTTCCTTTTTTTTTGCCTTTTATACTGTGTGTGTAACAACCTTTTTCTTTATTCTTGTATGGATTATTTGCTTTTAATTGTCACAAAAATATTTTTTAAAACGAACTTTTGGACTGAGAGATTTCTTTCAGCACGTGTTTTACCCATGCTTGAACTCGCCTTATACTTCGGCGGATACATTAATGTATTACCTTTTTAATAACCACACAGGTTACATCCACTGAAGTCCTCGTTTGAAGGAAACAAACCAAATTTTCCTCTATTTACAAAAGAAAGCATGTGGCATGTACTGCAGTTGTTAGTAGTCCTGTTTCATGGGTCCATGGTCCTAGGTTCAAATTCCTCCAATGCAAGCCGTCTTTGTGTAGTTTGCATGTTCCTCCTGTGTCCAGTGTTTCTTTTTCCCATCTTCTTCAAAGCATGTAGGTTATGTTGAAAAGGTAACTGTAAATTAGCCACTTATAGATATGTAAATGAATCATCTTTGCAATGAACTAGCATCCAATTCAGAGTTGTATCATGTGCAAGGCAGCCCAGATTGAACAGGTGTATCTCTTCTTCAACTCTCTGCATTAATTATTAGTAAGGATTAATGGAATGTCTGTACCCAACATCAGGGAATGGCTAGAGGTCATCATGTTTTTGTATGATTGGTTATCTGGTGGATAGTGATGATGTGGCCTGTTGCCCTTTGGGATTAGTCACATAACCTCCATTTTAATGACTTTCACTATTTATGTCTGTTGTTGTTCCTCACAGGTTTGGGTGAGGATAGTGTTTTATTTTATTATTTTGTAATTTCATACAATTTGACTGAACAGGGTTGAGTAGAAAATATCAATTACTTTTTACCAATAGGCTGTCAAGATGCCTTAGCTATTATGATGATTAAATGTACTATATTAACAAAATCCTATCAGGATTGTGAAATAATTAGCACTTTATTTAAGAAAGAATCTTTGAAGGGTATTCATTTATTTAAAACTCATTCTCACACAGTAGTAATTTAGAACTGCCAGTTAACCTAACATACATATTTTTTTACACATGAGAGGAAATCCCACACAGCCAGCAAGATATATCTCAAAGACAAGATTCAAAATATTATGTCACCATTTGATGACCATGATCAAAGGAGTCAATATAGTTTTTACTTAAGCTATATAATAAACTACTAAGGCCTCATCTGGAACACTGTTTTGGTCTCCAGGCTACAAAAAAGACATAGTGATACTAGAAAAAGTCCAGAGGGGAGCAATAAGGTCGATTCAAGGACCTCAATGTATGAGTTATAAGGAAATATTGAAAGGTCTAAACATTTTGACTTTAAGCAAGCAGCGATTAAGAGGTGACATGATTGAATTTGCTGCATGGTCTTATCGATACATTTACAAAACAAAAGATGCTGACGGAGAGGTGCCAGCTGATTTAAGGTGGGCCAGATTTACAAGTTTTTTTTGTAAGCTTTGGTAATTCTAGTGTTAAAGTAACAGCACTGAATGATTCTGGCAAGAAAAGTTTCCATTGTCACTTGCCAACATGTTTTGCCACAATGGCTTACTGAAAAGATCAGTCTGACCTGTATTCATACGGAAACGCGGTGGTATAAGTCCGCCATCTGCGTAATAAGTTGCTAAAGTTCCTTAAAACCCAACTTTTCCTGTGATACTCAGATGAGACTGGTTGTACAATCAAGGCGGTTCAACCTACATCACTCCTTCAGACTCTTTTGGTCTCACTGTGGATGGAAATCTTATGCCCCAAACTTTCTCCATGCCGTGTAACCAGCTGGCATCCAGGGATCATGTGTTGACTCAGTGTGACGGAGGCTGTGGCATCACAGCTGGGAATGTCATCTACTGGCAATGAACCCACACGGTCTTAAGCTACACTCACTAAGGTCACCCGGGATGCCCTTTCCTCTTTGCATTTTCAGTTCATACAAATGCCAGGCCACCTAAAATTCCTTCCCACCTCCTCATCAGCTTCTTAGTTTTGCAAATGTGTTGATCAGCACTGGCAGCAGGCAGCCTGCTCACTCATCCCCCAATGAAGGCAGCTGAAGTCAACTCAGACACTGAAGTCTCTTTATCTGGGTGTGAGGTGTTTAGAATTGTATAGGGTAAATAATATACTGTTATTTGGGATACATACGTTTCATGTGTGTTTCGTGTCTACAACGATCTGGGTAAATGTAGGATGACAGGAAATACCAGGCAAGAAATGTTGAACTCAACTAAAACAGAAAATTTCTCATCTTACTGTAATAATGACAAAATGCTGATGTGAAGTGTATAATGTGTGAAGACTGAAGTCCACATATCAAATAAACACGCTCCGCTCCACTCTTTGTTTGCTGATAAAATTTAACTTAACTTCAGCCCTAATTTGAAGCCCTCTCAAAAACAGGAGCTAGAATCAGTGATCCTGTCAGTCCTGGAGGTAATGACTTAGATACTTGGCCAGACCTTGCTGACGGTGCATGATATAATTACTGAATTACTGGTGCTAGCTGTACCATAACTAATGATGGAGGACAAATGCTGTTTTAGTCTATAGTGAGAAAAATGGATTTTTGTTACTTTTCTTCTTTTCATAATCAATATCCTTTTTTAGAACTCGCTAGAAAATACTCTTCTATCATCAAATTAAAAGTCCCACAATATTTTTGTGGAACACAATGAAATGAATGGAAATTGCTTCTATTGTTCAATAGTAAACTGATTCATTGACCACAGTAACTGACAATACATGAATTTTATTAATTCACAATGAGTTGCCCACATTCTGAATTTTCATTGTACAGTAGAGTTGAGACAGACCTGCAATGTGTATATACACTGCAATAAACTGTACAAAATACCAGATGTCACCTGTAATGATATCATCCTTAAAATTGCTGTAGCACTGTTTTAGGTAACTCGCTATCCTTAGAAGGATCTTTCACTGTTGCAACACTATTTGGAATTCATTTGTGACTTTGCAGGCTTGCTGTTCTCATAGGCACACCAACAGCTGTTTCTGAAGGTGGTCATTTCTGAAGGTGGATCTGTTGGAGCAGCCATGGGATGCACACTACGTCCCCAGGAACACTTGGTGGCAGCTCCCCTAGGCTGCATCGGGCCCACAATTGTGGAAAACCGGAACTCATCCCTGTTGGGCTCCACGGCCACCGCCAGGGGAAGCTGCATGACTTCCTGAGCCCGTGTGGGCTGTAACACTGTAATGTTAAGTGCAGCTTTAATTAGGTTAATTATCATCTGAAGCACTTCTGTGTGGGCTATAAAAGAAGCCTGCATTTACTACTCGTGGCACCAGAGTCGGGAGGAGGAGGAGGACAAAGTTGCCTGCGAGGAGTGGAGGAAGAAAAGAGTCATGTTTGCCTTTGCATTTTGTGTGCTTTTGGAACTGTGTTGTGTCTGTGGTTACGAGGAAGGTGTAGCCCCCAGACGAAGAAAATAAATCTTTTTATTTATTTTTACATATGCCTCCGTTGTCAGTCTGTGTGGGGTTGGCGCCTATATAGCGCCTTTCACACCTTGAATGGTGTGCCTTCAGAACTCTTCAAAACCATGGGTTGGTCTTTGTTTCTGTTCTGGTTGTGTGGCCAGTGACAAACACACATTAGCAGGGGTCTTGAGCACTTTGTTATCTGGTAGCACAGCAGTGATGATGAGTGCTGCATTTTCTGATTGCACTGTAGGGATGTTGATTGCTACACTGTCATGCAGTGCAACAGAGGTGTTTAATGCTGCACTTCTGTGCAGTGATCTTTCTATTATATATGGATAAATAAACATCTTTGTGAGGAGCTGCATTAGTATCTCTTGGTTATCTTGTTTCATTGAACTGACACTGTAAACAGCTTTGCGATTCCACCTCAACAGCTGCTCTGTAACCCTTTTATGATCTGCCTCACCATTTGTTTGTGCAGTGTTACCACCAGCTATGCAACACACTTCTCACCTGGGATCAGTGGAAACTTTTTCTGCCACATTTTTCTTCCAGCTCCATAAACTCGAAGCTCCGCAGGTGACCACGTACCCAGGCAAATGTTCTTTAGCAGGTGGAAAAGTGGTGGTGGAACTGTAGATGGAACAGTGTCTAAGCTGAGTTCCTCCCTAAAGTGATACCTCAAACAACATTCCAGTCTCAAAACTTGGCACTGAGACTCTTCAGCAACTCTTAAGAAAATACCAGAAAGTACATTTTAGGTTTCCACAGCACTCAGCCAGCTCTTTGCTAAGTCAGACTATATGTGTTTGTAATAATGCGGTAGTATTTCAACTGTCCCCTGAGGGCTTGGGAAGTAAACTATGTTGGACTGTGTATTGTAGCCAAAAATGTGATCTGAGCTGTATGACAGTAGTGGAGAGATAAAATTGCACTCAGTGTTCACAATACTTCAGCTCTTTATTTCTCTCTGCACCTCCCAGGCTCCTGTCTCTTTGACTAAATAACACTCACAGAGCCTGTGATGAAAGGTATCAGAATTAAATACTCCCTGTCACTACCCGATCTGCACTACATAGCAAGATCCATAATATGCTTAAATCTGCAGTGACGACACAATGTACAATGAAATTATGCAGAACAATTCATTATTTTAATTTATTTTAATATAATCATTGTAGTCAGATACCCTTTAAATAAATGTATTGATTTTTTTTTTAATGCATGTTACAAATCCGGCTGAAGTACCAAAAGTATAGCGACATAATGCAAATTAGTAGTGATGAATTTGCTGTGCATAAGTAACATACAAACTCCATGCACAGAGTGACTGGCAGGGCCGGCTCTAGACATAATTTTTGTAAGCATCATCCTAGCGAACACCATGACTTGGCAGGGCACCAAACCCATCCAAATGCCGCATATGCTCACCAATAGGGAATGGTTGTTGATTTCACATGAGGTTGCGAGTGTGCTGATCTCCAAGTGGGACTCTCATTTCGATGTCATTTACAAATCAAAGGCGCTTGCGCCTAACACTGCCTAGGGGTACCTATTATCCTTGATCCATTTGAACCTAGGATGTTAAATAGTAATAAACATTTTAATTAACACTAGAATTACCAGAGCCTACGAAAAAACTTGTAGATCCGCCCCACCTTAAATTGCAATAAGCAGCAAGCAGCCTGCTATCACATCCCCCACCGCCGCACAGTTTTGTCACCTCAAGTCTGTTTACCTGCGTGTCAGTTGCTTGGAGCTGTATAGAGTGAGAAATCAAGCAAAATTACACCTTTTATAAATACTATATCATTATTTGGAACACATGCATTTCATGTGATAGCAGGCTGCTGATTACAAGCGCAAGATGTTATGTGAGTGAATATGAATAATGTTGCACCCGTGCCACGATGTTTTCCAAAATGTATTATACACGTCATAAAATGAATAATTCCAAATATCATATATACCTATGTCTCTGTTTTGTTTTTTTTTTTGACATCATAGACCATAAGGTGCATACTAATTCAGCGTGAGCAGGAACACTCAATAAAACTGAATAAAAAAAATCAAGTGACGGTGAGATACGAAGAAGGCAGATTCACCAGCGTTTGTGTGTCAGCTTTTATCCCTCCACATCAGAGAATGTCCAGTTCCATTGTCTCAAAACACCACTCACATCTACAGTTATTCCCAGTTTCAAATAAAAACTATCAGCATCAGATCCCTGGGTGGGGGGGGCGGTAGTATGTATCGTGATCGTGACTGAGAGAATAAAAGTGAAAATAAAACGGTAACTTTCACAAGTACTATAAATGTACACCGTCTGTTACGGACACAAACCAAATGTATGTGTGTACTGTATAATATTAACAATAAGAGCAGCTCACAACTGAAAACGGCTAATATAGGAGGCATTCAGAATTGAACCGGGGACGTTTGATTACAAGTCAGCAAATCTTACCGCTATGCCACGGAAGCTGTTGTTTTATCCTTGAACCTTTTGTGAAAGTATGTATTTGATCTTTGGATTTAAAAATTCACACATTATATAGTTTATGCCAACATTTTGTCATTTACTACTAAAATATGAAAAACATTTCTGTTTTAACAATGTGTTTACACAGATTATTGTAGAAACAGAACACACATGAAATGCATGTGTTCCAAATAACGATCTATTATTTCCACTCTAAAACTCCAGCACTTCACTCCCAGATAATCAATCAAGGCATGAGCTGGGAGAACTTTGTGCACGTTCTACAGCTGTGGGGGGATGGAATAGCAGGCTGCTTGCTGCTTGTCTTTATCGGCACATTTACAGGACAAAAGACGCTGATGGAGAGGTGCGAAGAGATTTAAGGTGGGACAGATCTACGAGTTTTTTCATAGGCTCTGGTAATTCTAGTGTTAACATATAAGGGTCGGCACTTTAAAGTTTGGTCTGCTGTTTCGGACTCCTGCCCCTGGCCCTTGCTAATCAGCAGGAGGAATGCCCTTTTTCCTAGACTCATGACCGAATGTCGGGCACCAGTCATCGAGCCCCCTGTCAAGCTTAGCGGGGGGGAAGAAGAAGAACTGGTGGCTGTTGGGGAAGATCTTGAGCCCCGATTAGATATTGAACCCGATCTCTCCAGCGAGACCGAGGGAGACACTCCCAATTTCCTAGAGCGACTGGCTGGCCCATCTACAACTTCTCAGCTTGCAAATGCCTCTTAACACAAACCGAGCACAGGCGAGCAGACAGATTTTGTGTGCTTGCAGCATGCCGATAGCTCATTAGAATATGCATTTAAACAGGCTTGCTCTACTAGTGACTCTTATTACCAAGTGTGTGCATCCAGGGGCTTAAAAACCCCACACTTTCTTGAGAAAAATGGCTGCCTTTTTAGAGTGATATCAGATCATTTAGTGGGGGAATTTATTGAACAGTTAGTTGTACCTGACGTACATAGGGACATTCTTTTGTAGTTAGCTCACACTCACATCTTGGGTGGGCACCTGGGGGCTGATAAGAAACCCAGAAACGTCTTTACGATAGACACTGTAAACTCCATGAATTCAAACCTGGTGATCGTGTTTTGGTTCTGATTCCATCTGACCCACACAAATTCATAGCGAAATGACAGGCCCCTGCCATTATCGAGGAGCGTATGGGGCCGGTGAATTACAAGGTTAGAATACTGGGCCAGCGCAAACCATTCCAGATTTTACATGTTAATCTCTTGAAGAAGTGGCATGACCCGGAAGGGGTTTACGCTTCCTTGGCTGCTATCTCCCAGACCGATGTTGCCATTGGAGACGATTTGACTGACTCGCAAAAAACAGAGTTGTTAACTTTGATTGAACGGAACACTGATGTTTTTTCAGACTTGCCAGGCATGACTAACCTTGCAGACCATAAAATCACTACTGAACCCGGTGTTAGGGTGCAGATGCACCCGTATCAGATTCCGGAAGTGCAACGGAATATTCTGCGCGAGGAAGTCAAAAAGATGCTGGCATTGGGTGTAATTCGTGAAAGTAAAAGTGACATATTAGTCCCAAAACAAGGCGGTTCGGTTCGCTTCTGTATCGATTTCAGGCGCTTGAGTAAGGTCTCTAAATTTGATGCTTATCCAATGCCCCGTGTTGATGAGCTGTTGGAATAATTGGGTGAGGCGACCTATATCTCCACGCTAGCTCTCACGAAAGGTTACTGGCAGGTGCCTCTTGAGGCTGGCAGTTGTGAGAAAACAGCATTTGCGACTCCTGACGGACTTTATGAATTTACTAGACTTTCATTTGGTCTTCATGGTGTGCCTCTAACTTTCCAGCGTATGATGGATCAGATCTTGCGTCCTCATTCTGAGTATTCCGGGGCATATCTCAATGATGTCGTGATTTTAAGCAATGATTGGCAAACACATTTAGAACGTCTTCAGGCTGTCCTTGAAAGCTTGAGACAGGCTGGTTTGACAGCTAACCCTAAGAAGTGTAAGTTGGGTATGTCCGAGACTCATTATCTGGGTTAATTAATGGGCAGGGGTTTATTCCGGCCACAATTTAGAAAACTGGAAGAGATGCTTGCTTACCCACGTCCAGAAACGCAGAAACAAGTTCGTGTTTTTCTGGGGCCTGCTGGTTATTACAGAAGATTCATCCCTGAATTTGCAAATAGGGCTGCTCATCTTTCAGATCTTACTAGAAGCAGGAAAAAACGCCCTATTTTATGAACAGAAGTTTGTGAATGTTCCTTTTGTGATTTGAAAACTGCTTTGTCTTCTTATCCGGTTTTGCAGAATCCCGACTTCTCTAAGGATTCTTTTCTACAGACGGACACAAGTGCATTTGGTGTAGGCGCCGTCCTATCCCAGGTTTTTGATGGGGAAGAGCACCATATCACAGTTTTGATTAGGAAATTGCTTCCTAGGGAACGCAATTATTCGACTATTGAGAAAGAATGCTTGGCTATTAACTCTTTTAGGGCAGATGTCGACTTTTGTTGACAGGAGTGGTTGAGGGCGAATGTCGACAAAAGTCAACATCCAGGGATAGAGGGCGACAATCAGCTGTTAATGGCGACAAAACTCACTGTCACGTCACAGGCATTCCCTCTCTGCTTGGAGGAATGTTAGACTCGTTGACTCAGCAACTGATCCTTGCGTGTGCGTGAGTAAACAAATACAAACAAAGGCAAGATGGCATCAACATCTCACGAGGGAGCGAAGCGAGTGCAGAAAAGAAAATACTCGGCAGATGACATTTTGCGCATTATCGCAGAGTCGGACTCTGATTTTTCAGAGTCGGATTTCATTGACAGTGATCAGGAGATCAAGCAAGAAATTGAGGAGCCGGCATCAGCCGATCGGAGACCAGCCGATGCCGCCTCAGCTGCTCGGCTGGCAGCTGAGCGCATTTGCGCTGCTGGTGCACCTACGGCAAGTTTCGCGTGGGAGGAATACCCAGAAATTGATCCGTGGGAGCCGAACTGGCTACCGGACTTCACAAGAAGGCACGGCTTGCTGCTAGACACAATGGATTACAAGCCGCTGGACTATTTCAATATGTTTTTTCCTGAGGCAGTTTTTGAGCTGATATCTGACGAGACAAACAGGTGTGCAGAGCAATTTTTTGAATCGCAGGATGCGCTTGCTCTGCATTCTCGTTTTCGAAGTGGAAACCCACAACAAAAGACGAGATGAAGGGCTTTGTGGCATTGCAGATAGAGATGGGACTGGCCTGGCGATATAATTTCAGGGAGCATTGGTCCAAAGTACTTTGTCACCTGGTGGCTTTGGACAGGTTATGCCGCGTGATAGGTACGTGCTGCTGAAAAGCTTCATTCACTTCTGTGATAACCAGAACCAAATCCCAAGGGGTGAGCCAGGCTATAACCCCATGTATAAAGTTCAGCCCCTGCTTGAAATAGTGAAGCCAACATATAAACAATTTTATCAGCCTGGCCATTATTTGTCTGTGGATGAATCAATGATAAAATATAAGGGACGGCTTTTTTCCCGACAATATATGCCAGACAAGCCCACCAAGTATGGCATAAAGGATTTTGTACTGGCAGAAGCAAACACTGGTTTCTGCCTGAAAGTAATTACTTATACTGGAAAGCATTCTTTTCAAAGAGAGAACTGTCCTTTGACAAGTCAGGTTGTGCTGGAGCTGCTTCAGGGCTATGAACATTTGGGACATGTTGTGTATATGGACAATTTTTATACATCACCAGAATTGTTCATTGAGCTACAGAGCAGGGGAATTAGAGCTTGTGGCACAGTGAGGGTGAACAGGAGACACATGCCTTTACAGTTGAAGCCAGACAGGCTGAAGATGAAAAGAGGTGACAATCCTGTTTTCATGCGGGCGGATAACTTGGTGGCATTGGCATGGCATGATGTCAAACAGGTGACTTGTCTTACTACAGTTCACACCAACAATTTATGTGAGAAAATAATTTGTTCAAAGGGAAACCCAGAAGGTAGGAAGCTGGACAAGCCCATTGCACTTGAGGAATACAATTGTAAGATGGCTAGAGTTGATCAACTGGATCAGATGCTGGGGTCATATGCTTAGGGCCTTAAGTCCACCAAGTGGTACCACACTGTGTACCATCGCATGCGTGAGATTGCACTCACAAATGGATATATATTATTCAAGCAGGCAAACAGTGACAGCACTATGCGGCAAATTTCCGCAAGAAGGTGGTTGACAGCTTGCTGGCAGAATATGTTGGAGTGCCTTTGGCAAAGCGAGGAAGGCCAGCACAAAGAGCAGTGCCAGACAGGCTGACTGAGCGCCACTTTCCTGCAACATATGAGGACAAAAAGTACAAGCATGACTGTGTTATGTGCAGCAACAGACAACTGATAAAGAGGCACCAGTGCAACACGTATTGTAAGCAGTGCAATGTGGCAATGCATTCAATTGGCTGCTTTGAGCGTTATCATACTTTGCAGGACTTTGCTTTGTAACATGTACAGTATGTGAAATAATAATATGTTAAATTATATAGTATGCAGGCTCATACAAAATGCAAAACAGTTATATTAGTCAAAAATAAATATTTTTTGTTGATTTGATATGTTAAACAATTGTTTTGTGTTCTTTTTTTAAAAAAAGTTAGTTTTTGGAAAAATATTCAGCCCTGGGAGAAAAGAAACAAAAAAAAAAATTAGCCCTAAAAGAGTTAAATGGGCTGTGGAAGCGCTTCGTTATTACTTATGGGGTCGAAATTTCACATTAGTGACTGATCACACTCCACTTCAATGGTTATACCGTCAGAAAGATACGAACTCTCGTCTCATGAGATGGTTTCTGAGCTTGCAACCTTATAGTTCTACTGTCAGGCATCAACCCGGCTCTGAGCACTTGTCCTCTCACGCCTGTTTGAACCTGGTTTGGAGAGTCGCTTAATTCACGAGAATGTGAATAAAGCTGATGGAGGGGGTGTGAGCAGGGGTCTGATTACACCCCTAGAGGATACAGACGCTCCTCTAAAAAATGCTGAAAGACTCCCTTACTTGCTGGGCTTACTTGTGGCTGCTCTGTCACGCGATATTCTTCCTGCGCGGTACTTCGCATACTTAAAAGCCCGAACAGCACCTATTGGTTTTTGATTGATTGCTTTTCTCTCTCTTTCTCTCTCTCCGACATTCTCTGCTCCTGATGTGCACTCCTTTGAACAGGATGATATGTTTACATTCTTTTAATTGTGAGATGGAACTGTCATCTCTGTCTTGTCATGGAACATGTGCAAACTTTTGAAAAAGAGACAAATGTTTGTTTGCAGTGTTTGAATAAAGTTCCTGTCTCTACAACCTCCTGTGTTTCTGTGCAAATCTGTGACCCAAGCATGACAAAAGGTAAACATTTATATGGATGGGATTCCATGCACTCATAAAACAGTGGGGTTGCTCTCTTATTTCTGCACTCTTTGTCTTGACCCTTGTGAGGATTAAACAGGACAAGAAAGAACATGACAGATTGCTCCTGGATGAAGTAGGTCTTTTTTTTTGGAAATGCAATTCATTAAATCAATACCCTATTAATAGTATAATAAATCATTTTGATATATTAAAAACTTCTGAGACAACATGTTGATGGGTGACCAGATCAAGCTTTGTCAGTTACACTTGTTCTTCCTGATTTAAAGCTTTCTACCCACTCATAAACTTTTTGTTGAATCATACCGGTTTAACTCCCTGTGTGCAACTAAATCTCATGGTGATGTATTGTTCAACAGTGGCACAATTCCGCAGTGGAGCGTCCATATTCATTTGACCTTGGCTTCAACAGGACTAATGACAGAGCACTGCACATGTTCGAACGACCCATAAGCCATCTCAAACAGTTGCAACATAATTTTCAAATTGACTTTAATTTTTTGATTTTCCTCATATACAGGTAAACATACTTAAATACCTCAGAAGTAATAGAGTCTATTTACAAAGATTTTGGTATGCGTTAAAAGGAGCCAGTATCAGAATGCCTCTTTTATGTTGGCCATAACTGACTTTTGTACTGTACATCTAAAATGATCTACAAGAATGTAACAAATAAAAGAAACCATTATTGACTTAATGTAATAGCAGGGGTGATTTTGCAAAAGCCATTACTGACCTAGAAGCAGCTCTTTGAGACCAAGAACTAAACTTTTGGAGATAAAGCCTTTTAGCTGTTATCAGGTGTACTTTCATTTTTTTTAATATGGTAAAAGAAGTAAAGTAAATTTAAATTAACAATACCTAATAATAAAATTACCAATTACAACTAAAATCAAGAAACAAAGGTAACTTTACATTGTGACAATAATGGCATGGATAGTCAGAATATTCATTTGTGTAATTAGAATAGTCTAAAACTGAGTGCTTTTATTACTGGATGTTTTAATTAATTCAATTTTCTGCTCTTAAAAACAAATGAACATTAAAACAAATACTTTCCATAGTATATTATATTTGTTCTGTGTAAAAGAAAGATTCATAAAAAGAATTATGCTGGGAAAATCCATTAAAAAGTGAAAAACAGCAGCAGAGGTGTTTAGTCTTTCATTTTGACTTAAAAAGCAAAATCCATGTGCATTGCACTCAATTGAAAAATTACAGTGTAATTTGAGCACCCATACAACTACTTATAATTACCACAAACTATTTAAATCTTTTTAAATAAAGTTACCTTTTGGCTCATAGTATCCCCATTGTGTTATGACTTGCCTAGACAACTTAAACTTAAGAGTAATAAAAGTAAGTTGGGTTCATTCCGTTATTTATTTTTTTTACCACAAAACAATAATAAATTCTACATTATAGACGTTATTAAAAATAAAAGACTATAGCACCATTGTCTTCATTTACAATAGTGCTTCTGATCCCTGGCATACACAGTCCAGATGGTATGTTACTTTATTTACTAAGGAAGTCTTAATCCATAAATAATATTCTTGATTAAAATAACAGTCTGCTCAAATACAGTCCTTGCAACTTTTAAAATTCCTGTAATTAAGCAATAGTTAGGGCTGAGATCTAACTGTCTACATCACAGTCTGCACAATTCTTCCAGGATAGGCTCTTTCTTCCCACAACTCTTTAATGGATTAAGCAGATTTCAGAAGGTTGTGTTATGATGCAGTCAGTGTTGTATAAAGTGTTCAAAAGCCATACTTGAGTAACAGTAGAGATACCTTTCTGAAAAATTGTTCAAGTTAAAGTAAAAACTGGCAATAAGAAAACTACGCAAATAGAAGTTTTAAAGTATCTGAAATTAATTGAACTTAATTACAAACAAATGTAGGAATATCTCCCTGTTTTATATCTGTCTGTCCATTTTCAAAATACACTTATCTGGAGCAGGGTCACGGGGAAGCAAGAGCCTATCCCATCAAGCAGTGGACACAAGGTAGGAACAATCACTAGGTAGGACGCCAGTCAATCGCAGGGTAAACACACACACACACACACATCAGGGCCAATTTAGCACCATCTTTGGGCTGTGAGAGGAAATGTGCAAACTCCATGAAGGAAGCACCCAGGACCTGAACATCAGTCTCCTTGTTGTGAGGCAGCAGCACTACCACTGCAATGCCACGCCACACCCTACTTTATATATAGTGAAAAAACATTTTTACAAACCTAAAATAATTCAGACTACCTTCTTTGTGTGTGTAATTTGTGTTATAATCACAAAAATATGAGCCAAGTAACAGAAACTTGAAGCAGTGACATTCAGCATGAGGAGACTTAATTATTGTATTTCAATTCAGTGGGGTATGTGCTAATCGGAGACGTGTACAGGCGTCTCCCATATGGATGAATATTTGTACAGAATTAAATATATGAATAAATAAAAAGCTCCCAATTTATCAGTCAGTGTCTCTGACCCTGAGCACAGGTTCCCCTCAGGGCTGTATTCATTCCCCTCTTGTTTTTTCTCCCTATACCATTGACTGCACCTTCAGTGACCCATCTGTTAAACTGTTGAAGTTTGCTGATGACACCACTCTGATTGGCAGGATCATAGACAGAGATGAGGTGCTATATTGGAGGGAGGTGGGTGGCTGGCCAGTTGGTGCATCGTCAACAATCTTAACTCGAATTCCCTGAAAACAGTAGAAATGATTGTGGATTTTAGGAGACACTACTCACCTCCTACACCTTTAGATATAAATTATGTCACCGTCAACAGGGTGGAATTATTTCAGTTTTTTTGCTCAACTATCAGTCACAGTCTGAAGAGAGATGAAAATATAATTGGACTTATCAAAAAAGCTTAGCAGCATGTGTCATTTCCCCATCAAATTAAACAGTTTAATCTGTCCCAATCAGTGCAGGAGCAGTGGCAATAACAGTATGGAGCTGTCATTGAAAGAATCCTCACTTTCTCCATAACAGTCTGGTATGGCAATGCATCTGCTCACTCAATACATAAATTACAGTGTTGTTATTCAGACAGCAGAGAAGATTGTAGGATTAAAACTGGACTCCATTGAGGTCCTGTATACATCACGGGTTAGACAACATGACAGGAAATATAATCAAACTCTGCACTCAACCAGGTAATCATCTCTTTCAGTTAGTACCATTGAGTAAATATTGACAGTCACTAAAGGCAAGAACTACTAGAGATTTAAACAGTTTCTTTTCCTGATTTCTAAACTCCGCCATTCTATTTAAATTATATTTACTTTGTGTTTGTTTTATAAGAACATACTTGATATATTACTGGTCAGGACTGCGATTCTGCATTGCTACAGTATATTGTTTTATATATTGGTGTTTTGTGCAACATAGTTTTCACTACTACTGTAAACAATGTTATGACAGTGTCATGTATTGTACTGTATATAGTGTTGCTTAATTGTATTTACCTTGTTGTGTATGCATGTCACACCAAAACAAACTCCTACCAACTATGTATCCTGGCAACAAACATTCAAATTCAAATTCTACACTTGAGTTATAACCTTAATGGAAAGAAGTGTCACATATAATTTATCATTTTTATTTTTTTTTAATACAGAATCAGTAATTAATTTTAAGAATTTTCAGAACTGGGAAAAAGAAAATAACTTCCTAATGTAAACAATTAAATCAAACATTTACACTTACATATGTTACAGTACATTGTGAATATGTCCAGCTTAATCTCTGGCTCTACATAATTTAATTATGTATTATTATAATTATCTATTATTTCTACATAAATAATGGGGAAAAAAGAGATTTTTAAAGTCAATGGAACTATAGATGTATTCATTATTGTAACTTTAACCTACTACTGCATGGTATATTTTTATTGGTGTCAGAAGATAATGAAGAGGGAAATTTAAGAAACAAAAGGTTTGTGACTACTGTAATTAATTCACAATTCTTTATACAGCATATTAAACTAACCAGACAGACAATGTACAGGACAATATCTATACAATATATTCCACCATATTCAAGAACTGCTGTTTATTGTAGCAACTTAGTAAAGATATTCATTTTTTATGAATATAAACTGGATTATATCTATCACTTAAAGAAACAATAAAGCATGTACTGCAGATAATTATGGTGAAATGTGTAATAAAGTACTAAAGAACACTGTATAATGGTATACTACACGGTGATAATCAAACTTCAGAGAGACATATACTAAATCAAATTTTGTGGCAAAAGAATATTTAGAGTGTATGCATTTATTTCAGATTTAGGATGATGCTGGAGTAACTGTTATCTATAGAACACATACAATGCAGAAGACACTATTCATCAAACCTGATGCAGTAGGTGGCAGCAATATTCTTTAACGTACATAATTTGACATTTCTCATGTAAAGAAGACAAAGAAGAAAATTAAGTGCCACAATTACAGCTTTAAAGAAGCAATTGCTTCCAAATGAGTAACTCTGTTGTCTAATGCAAGTCAGCAAATAAAAAATACTTTTTTTTTTCTGAGTTGACAGTGACATCAGTTGCAGCTCTGTCTAAAATCAAACCCACTGCCAGCCATTGTTTAAATTCAAGTATTATTCAGTTTAAATTTCCTGTTATGTCATTTAAATTGTCAATTGCATACATTCTTCCCTTTGTCTCTCCTTTTTGCTTTTTGCATTTACTCCCACATCCCAAAGTTGTGCATATTAGGTTGATTGGTGATTCTAAATTAGCCCAGTATAATGAAGGAAAATGGTTGGATGAGCTTTCCAGCCAGGATGGAACAGAAAACAATACCCAGTTGGGAAGCCATTACAATGGAAGTTCTATGGTCTGCTGACAGATTGGCAGTTCTCTAGTTGTTTGTTTATTTTTCAACATTTTTTATGAACAAAGGGTGCTACCCAGGCACACTTATCTTTTTTTTAATCGTACATGACACATGTACCAGCATATGCTTCAAGACCTTGTTCCTACGATATGCCACTATCAATCTAAAATTGCCCAAAGAATAAACGCTGTCCTGTACTACACCAAAATTAGTCTGCAACATCCCTGCCGTACATTGAGCCTGTGTTGAATAAGTGAAGACCATAAGTAAAATATTCTTCTTCACCAAATTATTCTGTGGGCTTATCTCAAAAGACCTAACAAAAACCAATTGGGACCCCTCTCCCTCCACACACACCTCCCTGCATTCCTTTTCCTGCATCCATTGTCTCGTCCCATCAACCCCCACAAACCTCCAAAAAATTAGGGTTCTTAAGTTTAGGCATGAGATTCACGATCTTAAAATTAACATCAGGCATACAAGTAACCAAATTAAGATTAGGGACCAACTCTGAATCTTTAACATCAAGCCCCCAATCTAAGATGTTAATGTCAGGGTAGGTACTGTACTGTGGGAGCCTATCCCCTTCAAAGACATTCTCTTTATAGAGCTAATGTTAAACATCAAGGATAACATATTCCCCCAAGAGTTCTTTAAATTAGCAAAAAAAGGGGGTAGACCATATATAAGCCCTAAAATACATTTATCATAAGTTTTAACTAACGATTCATTATTATTCAGCAAGCGGATGTCCCAGACTGGCAAAGATGACCCATTAAATTTAAGATTGCGAAAATCAGAAATATTATACAAACCATCCTGTAAGAAATTAACAGTCCCAGACATATAAGTACTAGAACACCTTAGAAAAATGAAAGACAAGATAGAAAACAAAAGACCAGACTCCTAATTCTAATCTGCTGTTGCTCTGAGTACCAGGAGGGATCTCCCTCATATAGAAAAGAATCAATCAACTCTTCAGTAGAGAAGAAAGAACAATCTACCCCAGTCATATGATAAAAATCCAACTGTGGTAGCTGAGTGAACACTGTGAACTTATTTAAAGGCCCCTGTTTCCTATCTAGATATTTACTATAAGTCTGACTGACCTCTTGATGTATATTTCTGAAAAACTGCCTAGAATAACACCTTTTCCTCAAGGCCTGAAAAAGATGTACTGCCTTAACAAGTAAACATGACAAAAACAAAAAAACTTTGACAAAAACAAAGACTAAAAAACCCCCAAAGAAAATCTTACTAAAGATACAAAGAAAGGAAACCTAAACATTGTAAATAGATTTATCTACATATAGTGAAACTATACCCCAAAAGTTGACTTTATTATTACAGTTAAACCTAATTTGATCTATCTACAAAGTATATTTTTTCTTAAGGGTGAAAAAATAATAATTAAAGGTCAGAGCTCGGTCAGAGTCAGGATTAGATTAGGGCAGGGGTCTCCAACGCGTCACTCACGAGCTACTGGTAGCTCGCAACCCCTTTCCAAGTAGCTCTCCAAAGAGTTAATGAATCCTACATAAATTTGAAAACTTGATTAGTCAAATTAGAGGTGGGCAATCTTGCCAAAAAATCATATCATGATCCTTTTAAGACAAAATCACGATCTACAATCTGAATTGCAATCTGTCTTTTCCATGTGGAATACACTTAAGAGAATATCTGGACTCAAACTCATCAAGACCTAAGTAACATTTTATTTTAAATATCAAACAAAGTTGAATTCAATTGTTCTCTCATTCGCTAGGTAAGCAGAGTTAATGAACATGCCCCGAAGCTGGCAAGTGAGTGAGGAAACCCCCCACCCCGCTCCCGGTGTGTGGATCTGGGATTCACGCAAATAAATCGGTACAGCAAGTGAACTATGATACATAGCGAAATGAGAGAAGTCACAAAAATCAACTGGAATGTTCAAGCAAATATAGAAAAAAAACCCAATCTAAATCGGGTTATGTAGTTCTCTTGTGAAAAGCGGACAGACATACATACAGACAGACATTGGATTTTATATATTACTAGCAAAATACCCGCGCTTCGCAGCAGAGAAGTAGTGTGTTAAAGAGGTTATGAAAAAGAAAAGGAAACATTTTAAAAATAACGTAACATGATTGTCAATGTAATTGTGTTGTCATTGTTATGAATGTTGCTGTCATATATATATCTATAATAATAAAAGGCAAAGCCCTCACTGACTGATTCACTCACTGACTGACTGACTCACTCATCACTAATTGTCCAACTTCCCGTGTAGGTGGAAGGCTGAAATTTGGCAGGCTCATTCCTTACAGCTTACTTACAAAAGTTAGGCAGGTTTCATTTCGAAATTATACGCGTAATGGTCATAACTGGAACCTCTTTTTTGTCCATATACTGTAATGGAAGGCAGCAAGATGGCCGTAGGAGACGGAGTTGCGTGTCGCGTCATCACGCCTCCCACGTAATCACGTGAACTGACTGTGAACTCAGTACGTAGAAAAGAAGGAGGAGCCCCAAAAAGCGCTGAAGAAAACATTCATTACACAATTGACAAGGCAGCGAAACAATAAGAAGCGAGTGAGTGACACATACAAGCATCTTCATAAGACACGAGGTATAAAAAAGCACGGTGTAAACCGTAAGTCTAAATTAACTTTATAGAAACGCTCCCGCTGCCGTTTGCAATACCATATTCGTGAGATACAAGTTTAATGAGAAGACACGAGGTATAAAAAAGCACGGTGTAAACCGTAACCTTAAATTAACTTTATAGAAACGCTCCCGCTGCCATTTGCAATGCCATATTCACGAGATTCAAGTTTAATGAGAAGGCATGAGGTATAAACGAGAGTTTGCATCACTTTGTAACAGAGTTAAAATTGCTGTAGCGAGAAACTTTTAACTGCCGGGTCTTAGCTAACATTAAATAAACCCGTGGACATCGCAACATCACACAAGAGAACGGCTCACGTGAAGTGACTGAACGCAGAAGGAGTGATCACTTCCATGAATCAAACCTGTTCAAAAAACACATTACACAATTGATAAGGTAGGAAAAGAATATGAAACAAAGCACGGTATAAACCGTAACTTTAAATTAAGTTTATAGCAACGCTGCCGTTTGCAATACTATATTCGCCCCTGCGAAGCGCGGTGATTTTGCTATATATATTAAACTATTTCAACCATTGTATGATCTGCTTCTCACAACTGAAAGAGGGCACCGTGGCAGAAGTTAGCCGACTTGCTCACCAACCACAAGCGTTACCTGGTAGGTAACCACCCATACAATCAGATTGTGAATCAGACTACGAATGCCTGCAATGTAATTACCCCGATGTACATGCTGTCAAATGAACGAACCACACGCCGTGGCACAACGTTAGGGGCTTCGCCTCTACGTCCGAGGATCGATTCCCGTAAGGGAGTGCAGTGACTGTGTACGCCTGATGAGCCCACAATTACGGCGAAACACGTGTCGCATACTATGCATCTTCAAAGCACGGTGTAAACAGTAAGTTTAAATTGAGTTTATAGAAACGCTCCCGCTGCCGTTTGCAATACCATATTAGATGACTTTGTAACAGAGTTAAAATTGCTGGAGCGATAAATTTTTAACTGCCGGGTCATATGCATGTAATGGGCAAACAAAAAATGTACTATACCCGAAAGCACTACAGTAGTACTCAATGTATCTTTACTTCTTAAATGGTAATGTTTTACTGTTTAATAATTTATACGCTTCTTATATGTTGTTCAGATTCTTTTATCAAAGTACCTGTAACAGCGCACTGCACGATAACGTGGAGTGAATACACTTGACATGACCATTCATAGTATTTATCCTCTTTCTCTGTACGTTTACCATTCGTTTGCTCAGAGGTTGATGCACTTGCTGCTTAATGAGCAGCTCTTCACCCTAGCGTCCCACTGCTTCTCTTCTTTCGTCGGCATCTTTTCCCGTTAAAACTGATTTTTTTTAAAACTTAGTATGTTTTCTTTAATTTTTCAGTTAAGCTGGCACTTAAGTCTTCAATCTGCCTCAAGAATGATTAGCGAAGGTGGTAGACAATGAAAACGGCAGCCGTACACATCCGCCACGCACGCACTGGTGCGCGCAGCTGTGAGTTGATTCTACAATAAAATAAAATAAAGATAAAAAGAGTAATAACTTGCAGCACCGCTATTCAATTACACTTGCCTAACGCCTCTCCTAAGGGGAAATACTGTGGGATCTGGGCATCCGTCAAAGCAGCAATCACAAGCCCGATTAGAAAGCGGGAAGCTGTGATTTGTCGTCTCCCTCCCATGTAACAATCACAGCCCGTGTTGCAACGCACTATGTATGTATATGTATATATGTATATGTATATATGTGTATGTGTGTGTATATGTATGTGTATATATATATATATATATATATATATATATATATATATATATATATATATATATAAAGTGAATAGTAGGCGTGACGTAGTATATGTGTACCAAATTTAAAGTCAATAGGTGAAACGGTTTGCGAGCTACAGCTGATTTAAAATCCTGGACAGACAAACGAATAGTCACGGTAGCGTATTATAGAAGAACATTTTACTGTTTAATAATTTATATTTATATGCATTGTGCTTCTTATATATTACTTCATATTCTCATATGATAATGATGTTAATGTTGTTTATATTGATTTCTATGTTATTGTAAGTGCTCTTTATTTGTGGAAAAATAAATTTGGCAATTAAACTTATTTTATACATACTACATTTTATTTTTTTCTCTTGCACTCAGTGAGCGAATCCACTGGGTAATCAGCTATATATATATATATATATATATATATATATATATATGTAGATGTGTATATATATGTGTGTGTATATATATGTGTATATGTATGTATATATATAATATACGTGTATATGTGTATATACATATATATATATATATATATATATATATATATGACAGCAACACTCATAACAATAACAACACAATTACATTGACAATCTTGTTACGTTATTTTTAAAGTGTTTCCTTTTCTTTTTCATAACCTCTTTAACACACTACTTCTCCGCTGCGAAGCGCGGGTATTTTGCTAGTATATATATATATATATATATATATATATATATATATATATATATATATATATATATGAATATACAGTATATGTGGATGTGTATATGTATATATATATATATGTATATATATATGTATATCTAGATATGTGTACACTACTTCTCCGCTGCGAAGCGCGGGTATTTTGCTAGTATATATATATATACACACACACACACACACACATAAACATATATATACATATACATATATACATATATATACATATCTACATTAGGGGTGGGCGGTATGACCAAAATTCTATATCACGGTATTTTTCTAAATTATCCCGGTTTCACGGTATTTTTTCCCCATGCATGAGTGGATGTTAACCACATTTTCCACTGGAATTACTGGCTAAGAATAACCTATTCCACTGTCAAGAGTATTGTACATTGTACAAAAAAAACATTTTAATGTGCACACAAGTATTAATACAGGTTTGCATTGCCCCATAAAGTGATAGTTTTCAAGGGGGTGGCACTAATGGAGAAGGTATCGCATTGCATGACAGATGCAGTCAAAATATAGAACCAAAATTGAACAAATTTTGCAAAAACAAACTATAATTTTGACAACATATTTTCAACCATACAAAGAGGCATTTAGACTTAGTAAAATATCCAGAAGTGCTTGTCAAAAGTTGTATTGCACTGAATATGTCTTAGAAAAGGAATAAATAGTAAATATTTTTTGTAAACCAACTACACTTTCTGTTAATGTTAACAATCTCTGTCCACTGACACGTTAAAGAGACTTTTTAAACAACTTTATCATCATTAAACTGCATAATATTTAAACTAATAAATAATAACAATAAAATAAATAATAGTACAGTATTATTACTGATAGTTGCACTATTATGTTCAGTGTACAGAACTTTATCGCAGGTGTGACGAGGCTCCAAAAAACTGGATGTATGAATGGGTATCGCACAGGTTTAACTTAAATATTGTATAAATGTTGGGTTTGTGATCTGATGGTCGGAGACACGAACACAGAATTCAATGCATGTTCTTCTGAGCGGGCTTTCTTTATTGCACGCGTGCTGTCTCTATCTGACGTACTAAAACCCCAGTTCCTATCCGTCCTTTTTCTTTCTCCACATTACCAATCACCACATGATAAACGTCTTTGTGAAATTAAAACTAGTTATAAACTTAGCCCACGGAGTGTTCAGAACTTTAAAAATATCTTCGTTATACATGTTTAATTATGCCATCCATTCAGAGTTGAGCCCATCTCTGAACGAGTCGCCAGCACATCAAAGGATGAATATAAGCAAAACATACACTAGCAGGGTCAATATAGCACAACAAAACCCCACATCCTACATGACTTTGAAAGGAAACTGAAGCGCCGAGTAAACCCACTAGAAAAACATGCAAATGCAAGGCAGGCACGCCGCCGTGCCCCCATATGATTAATGCATGCTTTAATGCATTTCACCATGAAAATTATATTAAGTATTTATTTTAGCATTCTAAATGTTCAGAGAGAAGGAAGATCATGAAGTGAATGTATTCTGTGCGGGGTTCGCTGCCGGCGCCTCCTCTTAGTAAGAATCACTTAACACAAAGCATTTAATGTGCTATGTAACTTATGACGGGCTTTGAAAACATGTCGTCACACTATTACACAGTACCCAGGGGTACATTACACTGTATTTAAAACAAGTACAACTTGGCTTGCAGTATTACCCAGTAGTATAGAAACAGTATTTACACATCTGACCTTTTAAAACTAAAGTATCTCCAGGCTCTCTGTCCACTTTCACCACGCAGCATTCCTATGCTACCGCCCACTATTTGGTGGTGTAGCAGTAAAAAAGAGCCCTAGTGCAACAAATCTGAGTTTAGCGGTGTAGCAGTGAAAAAGGTCCTCACTTGAACAGTTTCCCGCTGCGCCACGTTCCGAACGTCATTTAGGCAATTTAAACCGGTGTTGTGGTATAAGAAAAATCCATATCATTAAAAAAATAAAAAACGGTTTTCGGTATGAACCGGTATACCGCCCAGCACTAATCTACATATACACATATATACATATACACATCCACATATATATACATATATATACACATATCAACATATATATACACATACATATACATACATACATACACACACAGCTTGTCCGCTGTTTTATAAACGAACGCCATATAAGGCCGTCCTTTCTCCTTGCTTCGCGGTTCTGTAGTGTTTTATTGTTCGTTTATTACGATTGTTATAGTTATTGTGTAGCTATTTGAGACTCAAATTTCTGTTCAGGTACCCATTTCCTTCATGTAATCGGCGGATTCTCCGCTATTTTTTGTTTGTTTATTACGATTATAGTTATTTATTGATTCCCTTCTTTAGCTGACTGCCTGCTCATATAAGGCGCTCCGCTGTTTTTTTGTGAAGCAGCCTTTACACAGCTTCTCCGCTGTTTTATAAACGAACGCCATATAAGGCCATTCTTTTTCCTTGTTTCACCAAGGAAGCAGCTTTTTTATTTAATCCACGGGTTCTCCGCTGTTTTATTGTTCATTTATTACGATTGTTATAGTTCTCTTTGAATACCACGTTGTCAGTTCAGCACTCTGGTTGTAATATGACCAAGCCGTGCAAGCTTACTCTTGAGAATGCAACGTATAGTTGTACAAGAGAAAAGTAATCTTGCCTCAAATCAATGGCAACCTTTTGTAGTTCGCTTCTTATTGTTTCACTGCCTTCTCAATTGTGTAATGAATGTTTTCTTCAGCGCTTTTTGGGGCTCTTCCTTGTTTTCTACATACTGCGTTCACAGTCAGTTCACGTGATTACGTGGGAGGGGTGATGACGTGATACGCAACTCCGCCTCCCACGGCCATTGAGCTGCAGTCCATTACAGTATATGGACAAAAAAGAGGTTCCAGTTATGACCATTACGCGTAGAATTTCGAAATGAAACCTGCCTAACTTTTGTAAGTAGGCTGTAAGGAATGAGCCTGCCAAATTTCAGCCTTCCACCTACACGGGAAGTTGGAGAATTAGTGATGAGTCAGTCAGTGAGGGCTTTGCCTTTTATTAGTATAGATATATTAGTAAACCTTCAAAATAATGTGCAGTTAAAGTCTCAACAGCATTCTCAGCATTTCTGGAGCTTAGCAGAGCCAGATGACTTATAAGAATCTTCACCAAGCAGCTCTGAAAATGTCTGCTTTGTTTGAGTCTACATACCTCTCTGTGAGTCTGCCTTTTCTGACATGAATGTCATGAAATCAAAGTTCAGAACAAGACTGGCAGATGAACATTTAAATGACTCCATAAGAGTGAACCTAAGTGACTACACTCCACCATACACCTCTCTTGTTGACTCCATACAGTGCCAGTCATCTCACTAACTAAAAAACACATCACACATGCAACTGGACATATGAATACTCTTGTGAAGTGAAACAGTGACATGTAACAAAATGCCAAATGAATAAGTAATATCTGTGTATTTGTAATTGCATTGTTTGGTTTTGACAGCATTCATGTTTTAATTCAATAGTGCGAGATACACTAGAAAATGTATACAGACATACAAAATGCACTTGCAGGTCAACTAAATATTTTTTTTGTGATGTTTTAATGCAAAATGTGAGTTGTGGACAGCAACATTGTGTAAACCTTCAGGCAAAAGAAGCTTATTCAGTTTGTTTGAGTTGAAATAAGCTATGAGAATAAACGTTAGAAAACAGGAGTAGCTCTCGGCCATTTTCATTTTGTAAAAGTAGCTCTCAGGGGAAAAATGGTTGGAGACCCATGGATTAGGGAACAAAGCCTTACAGCTAGCTCTGGCACACTGACCCCCTTGTATGAAAACCAAATTTAATTTTTTTAAATCTAAAAACTAATTTTCATTCAAACCATCCGGGCAAAACGTCCCTAATGCCTCTATCCAATGTCTTTCCCTGTTTAGTCTGACTGTTTTATTCCATGACCTATCATGTTTTATACCAAACATGACAGGCCAATGATTTTCTAGATGAAAATAGTTGTACAAAACCATCTGCTTTTTCTGATTATCAATCAGCCTAAGGTGTTGGACAAAACAAAAAAAAAATCTATAACAAGGTTCAAAGACCTGTAATAGCACCAAGTGCTATTTTCAGACATCTGGAACTGAGAAACCCCTAAAGTCTCCATTGTTTCTGGATCTTTAACCACTTTGACTGGGAAAATAAAGACGCAAAACGTCAGTATCACACTATGCTTGGCTCTGGACAGTGAATGTAAAGTTGAAGCTGATTGATTTATTTTACTACTGTTGATGATTTTGAACAAGATGCCAGCAGAGTGAAAATGTTCAAACTCTGTGAACATTTCATTTGAGTTTACACAAAATAACTTTACCGCCAACACTGCAGTAGGAAACATAAATCAAGACAGCATAGACTTTTGGTAATTTCCTTACTGCCTCTTTCAATTAAAGTGACATTTTCTTAAAATAGTCATTTAATGAAAATGAGTCAAACTTCAAATGACTGTTTAATGCATTTTTAAATAAACTTAATGTGAAAACCTCTTTATTTTATTAATTTTATGAATCACATTACAAAGAGTGAAATGCAAAGTAAGTCAGGATTTCATAAAAATATAGCTTCCTCTTCATTTATGTTCCATATGAAATGTATAGGGCGGCATGGTGGCGCAGTGGGTAGCGCTGCTGCCTCGCAGTTGGGAGACCTGGGGACCCGGGTTCGCTTCCTGGGTCCTCCCTGCGTGGAGTTTGCATGTTCTCCCCGTGTCTGCGTGGGTTTCCTCCAGGTGCTCCGGTTTCCTCCTACAGTCCAAAGACATGCAGGTTAGGTGGATTGGCGATTCTAAAATTGGCCCTAGTGTGTGCTTGGTGGGTGGGTGTGTTTGTGTGTGTCCTGCGGTGGGTTGGCACCCTGCCTGGGATTGGTTCCTGCCTTGTGCCCTGTGTTGGCTGGGATTGGCTCCAGCAGACCCCCGTGACCCTGTGTTTGGATTCAGCGGGTTGGAAAATGGATGGATGGATGGATGAAATGTATATCAGCATGGCTCACCAATTTGGAAAGCTATGTGAACAAAAAGCTGACAATACAGTAGTACTTTGTATACAATATGCAGAGATATTAAAAAGGTTAAAAGAAGTCCAGCCTGTTTATTTTAATACAATGTTAATGAATGCTTGACAAATTCTGAACACGTTTTGGACCATAACTCTCGAGTTTAGCCCTTCCTAAACAAATGTTAAGCAAATTGTAATGCCACTCTATCAAAGAGCTCTGGATAATGGTATAAGATTTTTCCAGTTTGGTGAGATGTTGAGTGAGCAGTTTAATGAAAGAGACCACAATCAAGACAGAGTGCTATTGTCTTTTGCAATTCTGAATAATGCTACTAGATGATTTGGAGTAATTGTAAATCTTAAACTACTTCATAAAGAAGTAAAGATTTTTTTCCCCAAGTGTTATTTTTTTGAGCATAGGAAATCTAGAATTTTTATTTATGAAGCTATAACAGAACGAATTATTAAATATAAGGAAAGGATTGAATGTAACTCAAGGGTTAACTAAATGTAACTTAAAGCTGAATGCGCAAGAAGTCTCTGCTTCATCTTATAAAAAATTACCAGCATATTTTTCCAAGATTAGAATGAATTAAATGAGCAATGAACACCCCTCCAGAAGGCAAGGATAAACTGATGGGAAAGCCCATAGCACCCCACCTCCATGAGGCTGTGATAACATCAATAGGAAAATCTGTGTTCAGAATAATGGGAGACCCAACATGAGTCAGAAGTTTCATATGGTGTTAGTTGATTCGTGGAGGTAATAAAGTTCTGCATATTAAAAGTCAGATGATGTGTATTATACTAAGGTGATGATAATTAGAAAAAAGCATAAAAGCAGATGAATCGTTTGATTGCTCACTCCAAGGACTGAGACATTTGTGCATAATTCTGTGCAAATAAAGAAACGTTCTGCATTCTCATCTGGGCGCAATGACTGCCTTGTTTGAAGATGTAGGAAAGTTTTGTTTCCATAACAAATACTCCCAAAATAGGCATTTTATTTTAATACAAAGAAAAACACTTTAAAAACGTCAAAAAAGTCCTCCCTGTACACAGTTAACTCACTTGCTTGTGTATTTTAGTTTATTCTGCTATCAGCTATACCCTCTGGAAATCAAGAAACTTGTGGACCTTTGTTAAATATGGTCAATCTCCAAGTACTTACAAAGCATTCATAAATGAGAGATGCCAAGTTACTGCTGTATGGGTATTTACCTGCTTTTATGGCACTACATCTCACTGGCTAGACACCATACTATGAAAATAATATAATAAAATGGATATATGTACCTCAACATCAGCAATCATTGCCATTTTATATTTATTGTATGCACTTTATAATACATGTTGCAGTCTATCATTTTTTCCACTTTGTTATTTGTATTACCTCATAACTGCTAAATATATTATACTGTGGGTCATTATCCCTTTCTTTAATTTATAATTAATGTTCTTTTTGCAAACATCTGCATGTCACTGCATTTTACAATGGTTTGGCCAGTTTTAGTTCTGGTATTTCTGAAATATTTTTATTGCTTCCTCATCATTTATTATTCATTAGCTTTGGTGTCACCTTCAGATTTCACAAGTTTAATTCACTATATCTGTACCTATGTCATTAATTTAAATTAGTAACAGTCATAACTCAGATCTCTGTGGGATAGCTAAAGCCCATGCACTCTTAAGGTAGCTGTATTGCTTAATTTTTCTAATCACTTCTTAAAAACAGCTTTTCACAGGCATTGCATAGAAATGAACTGTCAGATTATTACATAAGCATGAATAAAAATGTAACATTTCTCCTCTTCTCTTAATCTGTAGTCTTTGTTCTCTGCTCATTTATCATCTAATTTGTTAGTTTTCAAATTTTGACAGTGTCCACATACTGTATATCTAGATTACAAAAAACTGCATAAGACCCTTTTGAAAATTTAAGTAAACTGACTATCAAGCTTTTCATTATTCTACTTCTCTAGTTGCGTGTTTAACTAGCTAATAGTTTGTTGGATTTTTTTTTCGAAATCCAAGATGGATGTCACCTTATGTCTGCACTAATAGCTGAGATATTAAGGAGAAACTGCTAAGAAATGCCAGAATTTAATTGTATTAGGACCCTTAAGAAGATTATATAGAGGGAGTGTTGTTTATAACCAATTGCATTCCCTTCACTGCTAGTTATACTTCATATATTGTTCAAATAACAATATACTGTATTATTTACCCTATACAACTCCAGGCAACTCACACACAGATAAGGTGCCTTGGCTTGAGCTGGGAGAACTTTTTGCCCGCGAGCTGAGCTCCATCAAGGAGGTGTATGGGACAGCAGGCTGCTTGTGTTGATCGACACATTTACAAAACAAAAGACGCTGATGGAGAGGTGTGAAAGAATTTAAGGTGGGCCGAGATTACAAGTTTTTTCATAGGCTTCAGGGATTCTAGTGTTAATGCCACTGCTCTACTGCTAAACTGTTCTCCTACACGTGGAAAACTAATCTCAGATACTGGGAGCATTGGAATCATGGAGTTGAATGGAAAGATTCTGTAAATTGGATGGCTCATTGCAGACTCTAATATAGAATGCTCAGTAGGGGGTGGGCGGCTAGTTGGCTGAGGTCTCCAGGACAGTGACTCTGTCTGCACTTGTCTTGGATTTTTAAATTTTCATTTCACCATGAACGCTCCAGAGGTTTTCTTTCTCCAGGGATGCTGCTGACTTGAGTTTTTATTTTCCTCTCCTCCATTGTTAACTGGCCACAGCTCAACAATTAATTAATGGGCTGATATTATTGTTTTCTGTGTATGTTAATCAGTTTCTACTTTGTTTTCTGTGTATTTAAACAAATCTGTGTACTAATTCCATATTTAATAATTTGTAATTTTTTTTTTTATACTTGCATTTTACCTGAGAACTTGACACGGTGTTCTGCATCTACACTCAATGAAGAATGCTTTACAAAAATAAACTGAATTGAAAATTCTTCCAAGGTGCATTGTTGCAATAAAAAGGTGCAGGATGGATGTAGGTCTTGAGAGAACAACACACTTCTATATCACAGGCCTTCAGAAAGCTGAAAATTTAATTTGACATTACTCTTGAACTGTTACCTGCTGAATGGAAACTGTGCTATCTCCATTGAAAACTGTGCAATTGATCTAGATTTCCTAGGCCAAGTAGTTAAATCCACAAAATTAATCTTTTTGAAAATAAGTCTTGATTTTTTGTACTTTTTTTAAATATCTCAATTTAGGAATAAACATTGTTAATGAACATTGACAGACACATTTACAGGTAGATTGTAGTGTATTTTGAGGTAAGCAGTCTCATAATAAGTGTGTTTTTAAGCTAGAGATACAGATAATTGTAAAAATCTGTTGATCTGAAAACAGAAAATGTTTAACTATCCCCACCAGAGTCTAGCTGTATATGTCTAGTGGCAGGCCAGTCTATGGCTCCATAAATAAACATGCCTATTGTTAGGCTTAAGTGCTAATCAGTGTGTGTCTATCTTTTCATTTCAGCATTCATTACAGTATATGTAACATGAGTACTTTTAAATATTAGCTGATTAAACACACAAAATGTATCTAGTTTTAAGGTATTGTGTTACTGTAGTTTTACTCTTGTTCATTTTTGATATTAGGGTAACCAAAATCCATCCACACCTATTTATTTATATAGTTATTGTTTAGCATCCATATCTGCCTTTAGATACATGAATGTTTATCTGGATAGAGGAGAGAGAGAGAGGTTGGGAACACCCACTATACAATGAATCATCTGAATTAGGAGCGATCTACCAGACTAATGTTTTAGTCCTGGAGATCCACTGAATGGCACATTTGCAAGACAGCCCTGTGTCAAGACTGTCCACTTCAAACCTCCAGTTGCAGGACCCTGAACAAAATCACAGGTCCCTGTAGCTGGAGCAGCTACCGAGGGGTCTGCCACTGGAGGTTAGCAACCAAACCCTTCTTGGTGGAAGAGCCACAAATAGTTCTGCCTGTCTAGATCTCTAGACCCTTCTTCAGATATCGCAAGTTTTACAAATAATAAAGTAAACAATTTTAGGTAGAAACCAGAATTATTTCCAGATTCTTAAGCAACAAGTAAATAAAACTAAATAAAATGTTATCTTTCTTTTTGAGAAACTGGTTTCATAAGCATTGACTGAGCTATGGCAACAGATACCCCTTTAAAATGAATAGAATGCCAAACAACATAAAAGTTTTAAATGACTCTTGAAACTTTTGTAATTAAATGTTGATCAGATTTATTTATCCAGTTTTGATTTAGCAGACTGTGGAAGATGATTTCCATAGCTATTACCATGGCAGTCTCTGAAAAGAAGAAGGAAATACAGAAAACTTATGAAACCTTTGAAAGTACACTTTTAAAGAGTTTAACTTAACCATTATGTATTTGAAGAAAGGTCTATCTTCCCATCCATTTCTCTGTGTTTCGAATAACCTTATGCCATTACAAGGAACTGATCTTGGACAGCATGACAATCCATTGCAGGGCAAAACATGAATAAAGACTACATTTGAAAATTCTGCACAAAGGGAATAGTGTCCTTTGTGGATTTTTAGATAAAATAATTGTTACTTTGCTCTGGAGACAGTACAAGTTACCCTGAGACAGGTTATCTATCATAATAGCTATTTGGGAAAAAGTGCCTCTGCACTGTTGAGAACTCTTTCCTATCCCATTGTTGACATTTTTGTCCGTCTCCCTGACTTCTGGTTACCCTGTTTCTTTATGGCAGCATGGCTATCAATCAGGATTCATTTTTTTGTAGGTAAAGTTAAATGCAAACAGTTAAAACAATCCACATTAGTAAAACACTAAGAAATAAAAAAACTGAGGACTGACAATCTCATGATTATGCCACTCAGTAAACACACTCCATCACTTACAGGTCTCTTGTGTACTTAATAATTCCGATCTTTCAATCCTTGTTTTCAAGATGGATAAGTTCTTTAGCTAGTTGTTAAGCTTCTCTTATATGGTGGCATTCATTTCCACACAGCTTGCCTCTGTGATGGCTTACCACTAATCCACACACAGAGCTCTCTCTATTTCAGTGTGTGTGTAAGTTTGCAAATGTGTGCAAGATGCTGCTCTTCACTTTCTGACTGGGTTTATTAAGAAACTTTTAACACAATGATAGAACATATTCTTCCTAAGATTATTATCTATAGTTACAGTTACACCAATACAACAATGCATTAGCTTGCTTAGTCCTATTAATCCAATTACAATTCTCGGAATCAAAGTAATACTTGTATGAGCAATGCTTTATTCCTTTCCTGGCAGCCTTTCTCTGGACATGAGATTTTTCAGCATGGTTTCTTTCTTTGTTCAGGACCTCATCTCCTTCTTTGAATTTGGTTGCACCTTCTGGTTACAGGTAGTACTGCAGTTTCTCTTCAAGGATTTCACACACTGTGGCCTAGGTAGCTAGCAAACTTATGCCAGATAGCAAGTTTAAATTATAAAATCATTTTTATGGTTTGCTCTCCTGTATGCCACTGTTCTAAATAAATTAACAATTAAATTGAGGAGTCATTTATTTTTTACCTTTATTTTTTCTTAGATTATTTGTCCCATTTATGGTATAAATGTTATGATCTTTTCCTAGCTTTTAGGTATAAACACTTAAGTGGAAAACTAAAGCCATCTCATTTAGATTCACTTGCAATTTACATATTAATATAAGAAGTGTTAATTGTTATGTATATCTGGGTCTTTTCTGCATATATCAAAATGAAGGAGAGTCTTATTTACATCACAAATACAATAAACACAGTTCATAAATCCAGTAATTCATTTGAGTGAGAAATTAGTATTTTGAATAACAATTCATTTTAGACATAATGGCTTGTTTAAATATGTTAACATAGAGCAAAATGCAACATAGTGATGGTTCCTATGCTGCTCTATGTGATGAAGAAAATATGTATACAGTAAAACTTTTAAAGCTAAGACAGTTCCTTTTTATGAAAAAATCCCAAGTTTTAAAACCCGTTAACTAAAAAAAACAGTATTTTTTTATATGTTAGGAAATATGTAACAGCTGGTGGTTTACAACAGTAACAGCTTTTATCAAGAACTGAAAAAATGCACTTTACTGAGTATTGAAAATGTAAATTGATTTTTCATATGTCCAGTGCTGTAACTGAAACCATACATCCAAACACAATACCATATGTACCTAAAATATCTTTCTATTTAAATGCAAAATAAAACAGACATACAGCTAGAATTATGGTGCAATCAGAAGGTAACTCAAACTGATTTCTTTATTCTATAAATCACAGAATATGAGTAAAATCTAAATGAAAATGGAAAAACAGACACACTTGACTGATATGTGGAAAGTTCACATTTTAAGAGAAAAAAAGGAACAAAAACCAGTCAGGCAAATAAAGATAAGAACGTAAAGGGAGAAAAAAGCTCATTGTAATTCTCACACCATTAGAAGGCTAAATACATATCGAATGAAAAGGGGTAATGAATTCAGGTTTCTTAATAGTTGATGAGAAATCATAACACATTCATAACAGTGCATTCAGTCCAATAAAGTCAACTAAAATATTCCATTATGGTTATGAAACACCCACAATTAGTCTGGAAAAACAGAATTTAAACAATTAAAAATGTAATTGAAGCCTGTAAAACAAAGCAAAAAAAAATGAAAACATAAACTTTATAAAGGGAATAATGAGACTAATAAGTTTTGCATTTTTTATTCTTTTAAATAAGATGTTTTATATTTTATCACTCAACTTACTGTATGTGTTCCCCTTTAAAATATTTTCTTGTCATTAATTAAGTGAACCTGAGTTTAAGAATTTTTAATGTTTAGAAAGCATACAAAATGTTGAATTCCGTGCAGTATATATGTTCATTTTTATTTGAATTATATAATAATGTTGAGGAATGTTGGTTTCTGTAGTGCTTATTTTATGTTGATGTTCTATTTGTATAAACTTCACCAAATTTGAACACGTGTATCTGCAGTTTATGCATAATTATATTAAAGACTACCTCTTCATAAATACTTATAACAGGTACTCACGTTTTCTATCTATCCAACTATTTTTGAACCCTCTTAATCTAGTATGGGATCGTGTGTTCCAGAGTCGCCTGAGCAGCATGGCACAACAGCAGTCAATGGAACTCCAGGCCATTGAAGGGTGTAATCTTGCCCCCACACACCCAAACTCAGTCAATGAAGACCAATTAGTCTAATATGGACATGTCTAGGACATGGGAAGAAAAATGGAATACCTACAGAAGAATTCATCCACATATGAAGAGACAATTGAAACTCCACATAGAAAACACACAGAGCCAGGATTCAGACACAAAACTCTGCAGCACTAAATAGTGCATCATCTTGCCAGCCAGCCAATAAAATTGCAGATGGCAATGTGATTAAATGGTGCCCACTCCAGGGCTGGTGCCTGCCTTTTACTTGATACTGATGCTTTGATAGGCTCACTGAACAGCATCATTTCCAGACAGAGGAGCAGCTTCAGCGACAGACTGCTGTCACTTTCCTGCTCCACTGACAGACTGAGGAGATTGTTCTTCCCCCACACTATGCGACTCTTCAATTCCACCCAGGGGGGTAAACGTTAACATTATTCAAAGTTATTGCCTGTCTGTATACCTGCATTGTTATCACTCTTTAATTTAATATTTTCTTTATCAGTAGGTTGCTGCTGGAGTATGTGAATTTCCCCTTGGGATTAATAAAGTATATGTCTATCTATCTATCTATCTATCTATCTATCTATCTATCTATCTATCTATCTATCTATCTATCTATCTATCTATCTATCTATCTATCTATCTATCTATCTATCTATCTATCTATCTATCTATCTATCTATCTATCTAAATTTGATTAAGCAGGTCTGAGAATGTTATATAAAAAACACAATATGGGACATATTTTCTGGTCCTTCACTTTACTCACACATTCTTGCTTTGTGACCTACCTTTATAACTCACAAGAAGGAAGCACTGTATTGAAATAAATGACTCAAAATGTATTGTTATTTAAAGTGCCCAATTTACTTCATATGCATGTCTTTCAGATGTATAAAAAGGATGAACATGGATTTGTGTAAATTTGTGCAGTCAAACTTAGGAACTTTGAGGTACAGTAGCTGTGACTTATAAAGGTCATTTATGTGAAAAGAAGTGGTTAAGGAGAACACCAACTAGCAATCAAAAGTAAATTCTTTTGTAAGCCTGGGGTTTGTTTAACTTAAATAATGTACATCTATAAACCACCAGTTCTGACAACTGGGCCCACTCTTACCTACACACATGAGGAGTCAATTTAAAATTACTTATTAACCTCACCCGACATGTTTCAAATTTGCTAACTCCACACTGACAATGATGGGTATGACCTTCAATACATGAGAGTTATATAAGAGTAACCACTGCACTAGTGCATCACTTCTTCATCTGTTTAAAATTTATTGCTATTTGAAATAATGTTTAATTCATGTTGTTATATGCAAGTAAAATGCTTCGATTGAATTTCAAGTTGTCCCGTTAACATTTTAAAAAACCTTTCAAAGATAAATGTGTGGTATATTAGTAGTTCCTCTTTCATATGTTGTCTTTAGTCAAATGTTTCCTCACTAGTATTGTTTATTATTGGATAGTCCATCAGCTGTAGTGCAAGTGTAACTCTAATACCGTGCAATAACGTCATTGTGGCATTTATTGAATATTGTGCCATTAATTGAATTTTCCTATGATTGTAATCCCAAGGAAAATTCTTTGCAACTATGTTTCCTGGCTGTAAAGTTCAACTTCAAGATTTATGTCTGTTTGAATGATCACATTACTTAGATTTAAAGGAAATATTAAAACTGTCAATATATGTAAAGCAAATCTGCAGGTCTGTGATAATACATATTTATAACATAAAGATTATAATGTTCCTACTTTCATATACAGTAATAGCCCTTTCACATACTCCTTGTCACCTAAAAGACATTTTGTATTATATATTTTCAGCCATTGCTTTTTTTTGTCACATACACTGTGAGGACACAGTGAAATTCTTTTGCCATTGTTGCAGTGCTATATAAGTAAACTACTTGGTCACGATGAAAACAGCTGTTTAAAAATAAACCAAGAACTTTCCAAAGAATATAATTAAGACATACATATGATATATAAATCTTAAGAAACTGATTCTGAGGAAACAAAAAGAAACGAGATTAGACACAACTGTAATGCATCTAATGAGGAATATGAAGGTAATTGATTACCTTAAATCACAGACAGGAAAGTTAAAAACTAGACTGCAGCGCCCATTCTAGGAAGAGAAAGTCTTGTGGAAGTAGAACTTGAGTACATAAATGGAAAATAAATAAGTAAATAAATAAATACAGCTTAAATAATATAAAACACAGACACTCATGAAGAAGCAGCCATGGACAGAAAGCATTGAAAATGCTGGATGCTTTATTCTTTGTGACAATAAGAGTTTTACAGTAGTGGAGTTACAACCAAGAAGAAAATTAAAGTGACTCCAGAATAGCAAAGGTTGCATCTAAAACTTTTAATGCATTTTACGAATGGCACTTTACAAATATGGAATAACATAATACCTGCGTAGCAAACACTAATCCATTAAAAATACACTTATTCTTCAGGAGAGGCATTCTTCCTGATTTTCAAATGGGCTGCTAAAGTCATATTTTAAAAATATCTGTCAATTTTAAATTTACGGCAATGTTTCAACATTTTTTTTTTCATTTTGAAGTACTGGTAACCAAGAAGAATGAAATTCTATTTAGGTAACACATTTTTAAATGAGATTTATAGTATGAGCAAATGTAAAAATTAGTATGCTGTAGGTAATTAAATACAGTATAGCCTTTTTAAGCATACTAAACATCCATCCATTATCCAACCCGCTGAATCCGAACACAGGGTCACGGGGGTCTGCTGGAGCCAATCCCAGCCAACACAGGGCACAAGGCAGGAAACAATCCTGGGCAGGGTGCCAACCCACCGCAGCATACTAAACATGGTTTTCTAAAATAAAATAATATATATACTGCTCAAAAAAATTAAAGGGACACTTTTTAATCAGAGTATAACATCAAGTCAATAAAACTTCTGGGATATTGATCTGGTCAGTTAAGTGGCAGAGGGGGTTGTTAATCAGTTTCAGCTGCTTTGGTGTTAATGAAATTAACAACAGGTGCACTAGAGGGGCAACAATGAGATAACTCCCAAAACAGGAATGGTTTAACAGGTGGAGGCCACTGTCTTTTTTTCCTCCTCATCTTTTCTGACTGTTTTTTCACTAGTTTTGCATTTGGCTACGGTCAGTGTCACTACTGGTAGCATGAGGCGATACCTGGACCCTACAGAGGTTGCACAGGTAGACCAACTTCTCCAGGATGGCACATCAATATGTGGCATTGCCACAAGGTTTGCTATGTGCCCGAGCACAGTCTCAAGGGCATGGAGGAGATTCCACGAGACAGGCAGCTTTTCTAGGAGAGCTGGACAGGGCCGTAGAAGGTCCTTAACCCATCAGCAGGACCGGTATCTGTTCCTTTGGGTAAGGAGGAACAGGATGAGCACTGCCAGAGCCCTACAAAATGACCTCCAGCAGGCCACTTGTGTGAAGGTCTCTGACCAAACAATCAGAAACAGACTTCAATAAAGTGTCCTGAGGGCCCGACTTCCTCTAGTGGGCCCTGTGCTCACTGCCCAGCACCATGGAGCTCGATTGGCATTTGCCATAGAATACCAAAATTGGCAGGTCCAACACTGGCGCCCTGTGCTTTTCACAGATGAGAGCAGGTTCACCCTGAGCATATGTGACAGACGTGAAAGGGTCTGGAGATGCCATGGAGAACATTAGGCTGCCTATAACATCGTTCAGCATGATCAGTTTGGTGGTGGGTCAGTGATGGTCTGGGGAGGCATATCCAAGGATAGACAACGGCACCTTGAATACCATTAGGGATCGGGATGAAATCCTTGGACCCATTGTCAGACAATATGCTGGTGCAATGGGTGCTGTGTTCCTCCTGGTGCACGACAATGCCTGGCCTCATGTGACAAGAGTATGTAGGCAGTCCCTGGAGGATGAAGGAATTGATTCCATTGACTGGCCCCCACTCTTGCCTAACCTAAATCAATAGAATATCTCTGGGCCATTATGTTTCGGTCCATCAGATGCCGCCTGGTTGCACCTCAGACTGTCCAGGAGGTCAGTGATCCCCTGGTCCAGATCTGGGAGGAGATGCCCCTGGACATCATCTGTTGTCTCATTAGGAGCATGTCCCGTCATTGTCAGGCATGTATACAAGCACGTGAGGGCCACACAAACTACTGAGTATGATTTTGAGTTGCTGCAATGAAATTTTGGCAAAATGGACTAGCCTGCCACATTATTTTTTCACTTTGATTTCCGGGGTGTCTTTGAATTCAGTCTTCTGTAGGTTGATAATTTTCATTTCCATCAAACGATGTGGCATCCTTTCGTTCCTAACACATTACCCAGTCCATATCAGTATAGATATCCAGCATGCTTTTTTTTATTGTGTAGGTATTTTAGACTTAGTTTACATTGTTCAGGTACCCATTTCCTTTATCGTTCCAACCATACCCCCATTAACATGTCTATCGAGGTGATCACCATCGATCAAAGAACTGTCACTTACCGAGTGGTTTCCATGCCCGGAGATGGCAACTGCCTTTTCCATTCTCTGTGTTACATATTGCATGGCCATATCAGGCTCACTCTTGATATCCAGAGGAACATTGTGTCTTATGTATTGAATGACTGGGACAGGTTCAAGGTGTGGACTGATGACGGTACAAGAGATAATTATACTACACAGGAGCACTATAAGAGTGAAATGCTTAAGCCCTTCACCTATGGTTCTGCATGTGAGTTGATGGCTGCCGCTGAATTGTTCGGTTGTCGCTTTCAAGTGTACCGAAATGGCCAAATATTTTACACCTTTGGACAACCGCCAATGCCTCTTAAATATCTTAGATTCACAGGTAACGATTTGAGTAGTGGACACTTTGATGTTTAATAATGTTTAAACTCTCAAAAGCTGGATGCGAAGTTATCGATGAAACCCATTTCAATTCAAACGCCTCCAATTTCCAGTAAGGCTCTGCTTTGCAATGACAATTAATAAGTCTCAGGGACAGACCCTACAAAAGGTTGGCATTGATTTGAGGCAAGATTGCTTTTCACATGGCCAACTATACGTTGCATGCTCAAGAGTAAGCTCAGCGCACAGCTTAGTCATATTAAAACCGGAGGGCCGAACTAACAACGTGGTATATAAACAGATCCATAACAAATAATTATTGGTATATTTTCCCTCAGTTTAAAAAGGTTTACTTTTCTTCTTAATAACAATTTTAAAGCAGTACTTTGCCGCTGCAAAGCGCGGGTATTTTGCTAGTATATAATATATATAGGTCTTTTCAAATGCCAAAATCCAGAAAACTTTGGGATTCCTTGGATTACATGAAATGCCTTATTTGGTAAAGTGCAATTACTGTAATACACATGAAATAATGTTATATACAGTATAGAATTCCAAATGAAAAAAGAAGTCATCTTTTTTTATTATTTTAGTCACATTGCTACCTCAGACTATTCTATATTAGGTAAGTGCTTGTTATCACTTAAGAAGGATCCTACTGCAAATTTTTATTTGCATTTAAGTTTTTTTTGGTTTGCCTAATGAGACACCATTCAACCCACTTGCTTTCTGATTAAATCAAAGTCCCTCTGTGATAATTTTTAGGTTGTTAATATGGAATAATTTTCACACAAAAGGGAATCTCATCATGCATCTTGCCTGTAGACATAAAGTCTCAACACAGCCTGGCATGAACATGATTTCCACTGAGATAAACTGTTCTTGAGAACAATAATTGCAAATCTTCATCAAAATTAAGTAAAAGAGGAATAGTTCAAGTACTTTGTCTCTAGTTTCCTGTTTCCCTCTATTGATCAACTATTTTCCATCATCAATGCCCAATATCACTGCGAATATACGCATAAAGTACCAGACCGCTAAAACATTTTGGGTACAAAATGATAAGACTGTTGATAAATATGATTTTTACTATAGCAACAGTTTATACAACTTTTTCAAATTTGTAGTGGCTCTGTGGCTAAGGATATGCACCAGTATCCACAAGTTTGCCAGTTCAAATCCTATTTCTGTCAGAAGGGATCCTGCTCCGTTGAGCCCTTGAGCAAAGCCCTTAACATGAAAATTGCTCCAGGGGTGCTGCACAATGGCTGACCTTGAGCTCGAAACTCCAAAGCGCATGCAAAAAAAACAATCCCCCCTCAGGGATTAACAAAGTATAAAACAAACAAAGTATATGAAATCTCAATCAAAAATGAGTCAGGATTTTCATTACTAAAGATAAAGGCAAAACATCTTTATTTTTTAAACAACATTCATATAATTCACTTTAAAAAGAAACGAGTAACATTTTGAAGTTATAAAAATTGAAACAAAGTTAGGCACATCTTTTTTCATATAGATAGAGTAGTAGTGGACATAGTATTGCCATGTGTATGGTGTACAAGTTCTTACTTACATGTGTGTAGCCAGAAAAAAAAATTAATGTGAAGAGAAATGGAGCATTCGGATCTTACAAAGAGGACCTTTGTCAAGCTCCAAGCCCTGATGAATTGGCAGTGATGAAATGATTACTTGTCTTTGCACAATGGTAAGATGAAATGTGCAATAAAGTGATTCATTGCATAGTTTGAAGCCTCATGTGCTGTGCACATACTTTATTTACCTAATGTAGTCCATCTTAACAAGACCAAAGGGTAAATACAAGAATTCCTTCTAGGTACATGAAATACTACATGGGCCTTAATGACAAGTGTTCATTTCAGGTCATTGCAAATCAAATAAAAGATTTTTCATTCATTCATAAAGTGCCTATTGTGAGCCAAATATTCAGTCAGTAGAATTTTTTGAATAAAAGAAAAACAAAATCTGAAAAATTGTGATGGGAAAAGGCTATTTAGCCCAACAAGCTTGTCCATCCTATTCATCCAGATTGTCCAAAATAATATCAAGTCAAGATCTGAAGGCCCTACCCTCCACCACACTACTTAATAATTTATTCCATGTGCTGCTCTTCTCAATCTACATGCTTCCATTAGGTCAGATTATCTCGGGACATAACGTGAGCTACCACAGCTATGCTGATGACACACAGCTGTATTTATCAATAGCACCTGATGACCCCAAATCTCTTGATTCGCTAACACAATGTCTAACCTGTATCTCAGAATGGATGAATAGTAACTTTCTCAAATTAAATAAAGAAAAAACCGAAATCTTAGTGATTGGCAATAATGGATACAATGAGGCTATTAGAAATAAACTGGATGCATTAGGATTAAAAGTCAAATCGGAGGTAAAAAGCTTAGGGGTAACCGTTGATTGTAATCTGAATTTTAATCGCATATTAATAAAATCACTAGGACAGCATTTTTTTCACCTAAGGAACATAGCAAAAGTTAGACCTCTTATATCATCGAAAGATGCAGAGAAATTAGTTCATGCGTTTGTCTTTAGTCGGCTAGATTACTGTAATGCACTCCTCTCAGGACTACCCAAAAAAGACATCAATCGTTTGCAGTTAGTGCAGAATGCAGCTGCTAGAATCCTTACCAGGAAAAGAAAAATCCGAACACATTTCTCCAGTTTTGATGTCACTACACTGGTTACCTGTGTCATTCAGAATTGACTTTAAAATTCTGCTTATGGTTTATAAAGCTTTAAATAATCTCGCCCCGTCTTATATATAGGAATGTCTGACACCTTATATTCCAAATTGCAACCTCAGATCCTCAACTGAGTGTCTCCTTAGAATTCCAAGAGCAAAACTTAAAAGAAGTGGTGAGGCGGCTTTCTGCTGTTATGCACCTAAAATCTGGAATAGCCTGCCAGTAGGAATTCGCCAGGCTAATACAGTGGAGCACTTTAAAAAACTACTGAAAACACATTACTTTAACATGGCCTTCTCATAACTTCACTGTAATTTAATCCTGACACTCTGTATATCCAATTCATTATAATAACTATTCATTCAAAATTTGTACTAACCCCTACTCTCTCTTCTGTTTCCTTTTCCGGTGTCCTATTGGTGGTGGCTTGTGCCACCACCATCTACCCAAAGCACCATGATGTTCCAACAATGATGGATGGATTAAAAGCCAGAAGTCTGTATAACCATCAGCATCAAGTGACTCCGTGAGAACCCGAACTACAAAGAGGACTATTTCATTTATGTTAGGTAGAATGCCCAAAGGGGACTGGGCGGTCTCGTGGCCTGGAACCCCTACAGATTTTATTTTTTTCTCCAGCCTTCTGGAGTTTTTTTTTGTTTTTTCTGTCCACCCTGGCCATCGGACCTTACTCCTTTTTATGTTAACTAAGGTTGTCTTATTTTAATTTCTTATTTGTCTTTTATTCTTCTTTTCTTCATTATGTAAAGCACTTTGAGCTACTTTTTGTATGAAAATGTGCTATATAAATAAATGTTGTTGTTGTTGTTGTTGCCTGTAGGTTCTTTGCGTGAAGAAAAGCCTAACATTTGTTGGAAATCAGCCCTTAACAGGTTTCTAATTGTGTCCCGATTCTTTTGTTGCACAGTATGAGGGGCAAAACAGGCCAAAAATCATATAGTTTTGTACGAAAATGATTGGTTTACTTGTGAACATGATTGGTTTATGAATAATTACTATTGGCTTGTGTGCATACTTAATTGGTTTGCGTGTGAACAATACTGGTTTCATTCATATGAACTATATTGGTTCATGTCCATATATTATCAGTTTCTGCATGAACTATATCTGTTTGTATATGCATAGCACTGGTTTGCATATGAACTATATTGATTCGCATGTGTATATCACTGCTTCCAGTACTTTTGTTATTGGTTTGTGAGTGAACTGCATCAATTTACACCTGCCTGTTATCGGTTTGCATATGAACTATATTGGCTTGCTATCTGTGCCAGTCTAACGATGGATTTGTGTATGCACTATATTGGCTTCATGCACGTCTTATACTGGTTTCACATGGGTAACATATCAGTTTTGCACTTGAACTCTATTGGTTGTATGTGTGTACCATGTCGGTTTCTCGTACGAAACATTCTGATTATGTGTGCTCACCCTATCGCAACTTTGTGTATGAACCATATCAGTTCTGCGTGCAAACTATATTGGTTGTTCACGTGATCTTCAACGGAAATGGGAGGGCTTGATTTTCAGTGTTGAGTTATTCACCACAGAGGATGAAGTGCAAGAATGCAGATGATCAAATACATAAAAATCATTACGAAATGTGATCTCACTGGACAAAAGAATAGTCACCCCTGGCTAAATCTTTTCTAATAAAATGTACCTTCTCCATGTGACTGAAGAACATCTGCAATCCTCTCTGGCATGGCCACACCAGTTTCCAGATGCAGGTAACATGAATTTTCATCCACACGTCCAGTACTAAATCCTGTAGTTTGGCCAGATTGGTCGGATGGGTCCGCAGGCATTTGATTCATTGCTGCAAATAGTCCCACAGAATTTCTATGGAATTTGCAAGCCAGTTGAGAAGCAAAAATGCTCCATAATGTGCTTGCAATAATTGTCATCCAGCTCTTATTTTACTGACAGTCAAATGATTGGATCATGGCATCAGTCAAAAAAACTTCATTCTAACTGCCATTTTTGCAAATGATGCCATACAGCTATTATGGTGTATCCATAGTCTGTGCATGGTATTGTATATTGACATTTCCACTTTAAAATGGTGTTACATTGAAAAACCTTAGAAAATCCAGTTAAACATTGTCCAATGCAACACAAACATTAGTCATTTTGCCCTGTTTTTGTCACATGAGGTGGATGCTTTTCACATTTACCAGCTCCTGGACAAGACACTTTTAGCATAAAAGCAGCATTAAGATGCTCACGTCTCAAAGAAACTCTACAGCAAGCATGTCAAACTCAAAGGCTACCATGGGTCAAATAAACAAGGTTTAAGTTTATGTGGGCAGCAATAAACAAAAACTTCAATTTTCATAAAAACGCAGGTTTATTTTGAAAAGTACAGTATAAATAAAGAACATGAACAAAAATAAAATTAATGTTTTCTCCCTGACACTTGGCATCTCTTCTCTGCTACTATCTTTCCTACTTCAGGGGAATTCTTGTTCGCAGTGATTATTTGTCCTCACAGGTGGTGCAGTGGTAGTGCTGCTGCTTTGCAGTAAGGAGACTGTGGAAGATTGTGGGTTTGCTTCCCAGTTCCTCCCTGTGTGGATAGCACTTAGAGTACTGAGAAAAGCGCTATATAAATGTAATGAATTATTACTTTCAAAACTGATCCTAGGTGAATGTCAGTAATTCTGGATCTGACAGGAGACTTATTTCCCTTCATAATTTTAAATAACTGCTCACACCAATAAGTACTTCCAAACATGGATATAATTTCATATGCAAATTTTTGGATATTTTCAAACATGGCAGGTAAATATTTGTAAGATCCGGGCACGCCAACTTCACTGAATTTTGCCTTCAAATCTGCATCACACTGGATCTCAATTACATCCATTTGCATTTGATTAGGTACTAATTCGATATTTATTGAAAAAAAAAATGTTGAAATCCGTGTCGCAAGCACGAACAAACACAGCTAATTGAGCTACACCCCCAATGTCCGTACTCTCATTACAGGCAATGGAAAAAGCTTCGAAACTAGATGATTTTGCTTTGATCTGAACACTTAAATTGTCAGCCAAATCAGTAATTCTTCCCACAACTGTATTTTGTGACAAAGAGATTGTTTGAAAAGCTTTCATATTTTCAGGACAAATAATTTCTGCAGCTTTAATTAGACATTCCTTAATGAAATCACCTTCAGCAAAAGGTTTTGAGTATTTAGCTATTAACTCCAACAACACATAGCTTGCATGCACCGCCACTTCACTTTCTTACTTTAGTAAACATGAACTGTTGTTTTTTTAGTCCCAACGTGAGCTATTTTAACTTTTCTTGTCTCATTAATCCCTTGTAATTATCATATTTTGATTTATGTTGTTCATAGTGACGATTAATGTTGTATAACTTTGGTACACTGATAACATTATTACAGATTAAGCAGATTATTTTATTTTTTAATTCACAGCAAAAATACTCCAATTCCCACTTTTCTTGGAAATTTTGATGTCCGTCAACAATTTTTCTTTTATTACTACCACTTGGTTTCGATAGAGTCATGCTTAATACAAAGGGCTGATAAAAATTAATAATCGTTAACATAAAATAACAGAATATTTTGATAAAAATTGATATTTTTTCTTGAACATCAACTTACCAGATCAACTAAACATCAACTAAATAACTACGCAAATTTTTAAGCATAACGTAAATAAACTTATTTTTTTTGTTCACCGAATGTGAAATATTTCCTGTTACGCACACCAAACAAGTCAGTTCAAACAAGACTGATGACTGGATCTGGGTGTGGCACTGGCACGTGATAGTAGGTACATAATCGGCTGGTAGAAGTAATGGAGGAAATGGTTCGCCTGTGTGTAAAGGAAATGCATGCAACACAGCTATATGTAGTAATCATTTTCATTGGCAAATGTTTGGCTGGGACGCGAGTTTGACACCCATGCTCTACAGCATGCCTTTTAAATAAGCAAAGTAGATAACTAAGATTATGTGTATTATGTTTTCAGTTAAAAAAAGGATAAAGATAATACTTCGGTATAGCTATGGTTTGTTAATTTCTCCCACCTTTTTACCTTGGGTGCAAGAAAAATCATTTGCCTGTAAATCTGTAATATATTTTTCCAAATCTGTTATGTTTTCTCATGCTACACTCCTGAAGGTCCTACATGCCCCAAGCCTCCTTCATGGACAAAATTTGATAGAAGGATTAGTGTCTCTTAGAATTGCTGCAGTATTTTAAAAACAAGTCATCCTTTGAGGAGGAAATTAAATTTACCTGAATGCAAAGATAAGCAGAGTACACTAAACAAAGCCTATTCCACGTCACCCCTGTCACCTTTATTCTAAAAATAATGCACAGTATGAAAAAATGTTAAAGGAATTCAAAGATCAGTTAATGCTATTTAATAGCATTTTTGATGCCTACTTTACTACCACTGTATGATTTAACTATATTTTCAGTTTTCAAGAACTGTTCCACTGTTCTACAGCCAGGAAGGAATCTAAAGTTTAGTACACTCTTGCTAGTGTATCTGTTCCAGATTCCACCACACTAACCAGTGAGGTTGAGGAATGCAATCCCTCTATAATTAAAAAAAGATGTCATTCCAATTTTTAACAAATTGAAATTTCCAATAATATTATTGAGAAACTGATCTAATCTTCCACATAGTATTAAAGAGTAGGAGGAGGATGGGAGCAGGCGGTGATTACAGTGCATTGTCACACCCACCACACAATGAACCACCCGGATTGGGACCCGAGTATAACAGGTGACACCTCAGCACCACACTGGCTGGAGTGCCAATCGTGCCACCAACCCCCAAATTTTCCCTGCAAGTTGAAGGACCTGCTTGCAGGGCTGTATGCAGGTTAACATCATACCAAGGACAAAACAATTGCAGGTTAAGGGCCTTACTCAAGGGCCCAAAGGAGTAGAGTACTTTTGACCTACAGATTAGTTTAACCATTGCAGTGATCTTAGCCACAGTAATAACCCAAACCCATCAATTTACTCATTGTACTCCTTTCAATAATCAATAATATCCCAGACCAGGTCAATGTTCACTCACACCTGCTATGAATAGCCTGAGTTGCATTCCAAGGCATCTGCTAGGTGAAGACAGACCATCTTCTATCCATAAGTCTAGTTTATGAGCCAGTGCTATTTACAGAGATGCATTTAAGCATACTGTATATAATGTGTTTTTTCAACCTCTTGCATGGTTTCAAGTTTCTTAAACATCAGAGGTCTCACACTCAAAATTGCAGTTTCCATTGCTCTCGTTTATTATGATCAAATTTGTTTCCTTCCTGGCCTGTGACCCAGCAGGCATTTCACTTGACCCCTCAACCTTTAGCTTTTTGGAAATTAGAGAACATTGTGGATCTATGCAGCTTCTTTGGGATTAACCTGAAAAGACTGCCAGTTTTCCATCCACCAGAGGCTCATCGGAACACCATAATCCTAGCTCCCGGATTAAGACCTGGTTTATTTTTTTGTGAATTTCCAGAATAACCATCACAGGAATCATGTTGCTGTTTACCTGAACCCTTGGGCTAATTTGCAGTGATTTCACTACTAGGAGCACAGTCATATGAAATATAGCTCTAAAGATTATATTATCTCTCAAGTACCTTCACTTATCCAATGAAATAAAACTAGAAGAGTAAATTAAATTTACCACTGAGAATGCAACCCAAAACCCCTGCTTCATCTTAGCTGTTTCTTGATAAGTCTCAATCTGCCTAGAGAGTTTAAGAGGTTTCCAAAGCATCTGGTGAGTGAAGTATACTCTGATATCTTTAAAGGCATTCAACATAGGTTTTACACAATAGATTAATATCACTTCTGAACATATTTTTACTCAGAGATGCCCTTTTTTATGGATTTTTATATTTACACATAGAGAAAAAGCTTTCAAGATCCAAGATCTTCACCTTTCTGTGTCTAATGAAATCCATTGTTTTCTAAATGGCTGCAGAACTGTTCTTATTGTCTCTGTTTGTTCTTTCACTTACAGTGTATCAAACATCTTGGGCTCTTGAGTTTTATCCTTTTCTATTATCACACAATCTAGCAATGTCATTTCCAATATCTTCCTTTAGAAATAACACTTTTTTTGTGTTGGATAAATAGATCTGCTATTGAAACTGCTATTTAGTTTGAAGGGAATCGGCTGCAGATTTTAAATTATGAATTAAAATTTTGAATTAATAATTAATACTCTTAATTGTTCTGCTAGAGAAAATGCAATACGGTAGGTTCCATCACTGTAAATTTTTATTTTTTAGTGGACTTACTTGTTTATAACTTGCTAATTATTTTAATTTATGGTCAGACATTTATTTGTTCACTTGTGTTTTAACTGTGAGCTTCCATGGCATATTCTCAAGGGAATAGATGTAATCTCAGAAACTCTGTGCAAGTAATGAACCAACTCTGCATAAGACACTAATCCATTACGCAGCACATTTTTCCACATACTCAGGATTCCTGATTGCCTTATTTTCCTTTTAATGACGGACATGATAAAATTTACATTTTACAAAACAACAAGAATGTGGAGGATAAAAATAGACATAGACATTGGTATCAGACAGGTAATGATTTTGAATATCTTTTCTCCTAAATGTTGTCACCAACCCTTGGGAGATTAAATTAGAAAATTCTTCGGAAACCATATTAAGATTTAATTTTAGGTCTATTTTCCTGGTTTCCTTTTTGATTAATTAGAATTTAGAAAACTCTAAGGTTGCCTTTCATTAACTGGGGTTACTGTGTTTTTGTTTTTTGAAGAGTGCTGTGTATGCATTATTCTAAATTGTTTAACAAGTTCTTATCGGAGAGCAATTTGGGAATTGGCTACTATATTCTAAAAGACAAAATTTATCAACTATGACTCTTTTCGAGATATACTGTATGCATCCATATGAGTAGTTTAAAATCTGTGAAGGTGGATTGGTGTATTTCTTAACATGCATGACTTCACGTTTTCTTTTTTATATTAGAAACTTTGCAGAGGTTCATTATATTTTGATTGCTTGCACCAGGTGTATTTTGACAGTTTACATGTAAGGTTTCATTTCATCTTCCTTCACTCACTTTCTTGGAAAGCTTTTAAAGTTTTAACGTTGAAGCTGTATACTATAAATAAAAAAATATTAAACAATGATAAACACTTATTTAATAAGTCAATTGTTTGGCAGAGGTCATCTATTGTTACATTTAGATTTTTTAATAGTTTTTCTATGTACTGTACATACTGTACATTCTTCCTATTTTTTATTTTTAATTCACACACACAACTAGTTGTATGTACGATAGTACTGAAAAATATTCCAAGTATTTTTTTTCTTGTAATTACTCAATTAATAAATCATAAAAATAAATCCTTTATATGGCAGTGTAGCATTAACAGAATCATGCATCATAAATACAGTAATAGTAGATGCTTAACTACACAATATTAAACTGAAACTAATGAATGCAATACAATTGAAATTAATAGCATGTGACCTGGAAATTTACTGCAACCCATACTCCTGGCAGAGCACACTGGCCCTACCTAGAGGGAATATCTACCATCCAGTGTAAGAGCTCCAGGGAATTAGGAGACTGAGGCTAGAATCAATGGTGTCTGCTCTGCTTTGCCTAATTTGTTGCTACTAGCATCTTAAGTGTGTTAGTGAGTGCAGTATTCACTTCTTTATCTTCAACTTTTCCCACTTCTATGTGGAGCTGATGTGTTTGACCAGCCATCTCCGTACAGCTCAGTCCTGCACCTCCTCCTTAGTCAGAATCTTTTCCTTTCAGTCTTCCTTTACACTATACAACTGCCTCCAATTTGGCCTCCCTCACTTTTTCTTCTCTTGTACTTGTTACTGTAATCGCCACATATTCATTGTTTTTCCTTATTACATACCACTTCCCTGTACTTTCTTAGATATTTATCCTACTTTAGTTGTACCTGTGGTAGTTTTATTCTGTCTTTCCTTGTAACTCCATACATGCATCTCAACATTCTCATTTCTGTCACATCCTTCTTGTTGAACACTATTAGATAATAAAAGCTTGGAAGAAACCTACCATTAAGAATTGAGATTAATGCAATATAAAGACGCAGACAAAACAACTAAAGCAATGGAAGTGGCACCAAGTTTTAAGAACTGAATATGTTTTGCCTTTAAACAGACAAGGCACAAAGATTTATTTATATAGTAATTTGAAGATGAAGCATAGTCAAAAACCAAGAGAAAGTTTGTGACCAAGAATTAGCCTTCTTTTTTTGCCAAAATCTAAACCAGAAACCAAAAGCTGAAGTTGAAAAAGCAAGATGTGTTTATACTGAAGGTCAAAAATCAAGCAAAGTAAACCACACACTAAAGTAAATTCAGTCTCGAAAGATTTGGAAGTGGAAGGTGGTGACATTTTATATCATCATGCAAAAATATCTGCACACTTCCCAGTTGTTAATAGTATTGAAAAACACAAAAACCACAACATGGGAACTCTCTGTTTAAAACTATATGGCATCAAATTAAAACATGAAAATATTTAAAGGACATTAATCATGCTGTAAACATTTTTTGGCCAAAGAATCAGATTCAGCATTAGCCAAACATTTTATAACAAAAATGAAGCTTCAAACAAGATCCATAAAATGACCAAGAAGAATTTTAAAAGGGACCATATAAAATTCATAAAAGAATGCAATTTTAGATGACAACTTTCTAAAAATACATTTAGCTATTAGCTACCCTAAAGTATGTTGGTGACTCAGACAGAATGAGACACATGGCTATAGTACATAGGTGCTGAATTTGATTTTATTTTTTTAATATTTTCTATATTGAAATAAGCAATCATCATGGATCTTCAGACTGATTAAAACAGAAAGCTAAATTCATTTTCATACAACAATGAGTGTTATTTTAAAACTAACATTGAATGAGTACTAATAACAATTAATGCATGCAATACATTTTTGCCAAGAGAGTCTCTTTTATATGATAATAGTTATTAGGTTATAATGTGTTTATACAGTATGAGACCAGTTTTACCTATAGATGATATATTTATATATTTAGATATTGTGCCTCAGCATTTCTTGCATTTTGTCTATGTTACAATGGTTTAGATTCATGCTTTGTTAGTAAGTGTGCCCTGTGATAGACAGGCAGATCATCCTTAGTTGCTATTTTATTGTGCCTGATGCTTCAAGGATAGAAGGCATTCTACAACCCTGTCAAATAAAACCTCAAATCTCCAGCTGGATTAAATGAGTCTGAAAATATTATGCATCACACAATAGATTGAAATGTCTCTATACTTCTCTCTTAATATTAAATGGATAAATTGGAATGAGGTCAATGTCTTTTTTATCACTCATAGTACAAGATGAACCTTGAAATAATTCTATAAGACTTTAGATCTACAATAAAAGATCTTTCACATGAATGATTCTTATGTCCTAACTATGTATACCCCAAATCAGCACACAACTAGTTTTAAACTTGTGAAAAGGAATCAAATGTTTATAGTGTTGTGTGTTGCGGTTTGAACAAATTGCTTTCGATGTATCTAGGGATGAGATGGAAAAAAAGTTGGCATACCTTTAGCTTTTAACCTCCTTTGCGTTTTATTCCAAAAAAATATTTAAAAAGCATTGCATTTTTTTGGTATGAAAAAATTACATTTAAATCTCAAACGTATAATAATGATTCAAATAATAATAGTAATGATGAACAAAAATAACAATATGAAATGAACAATATTAACAAAAATAATAATAACAGTAATAATAATACTACTAATGATGCCAAAACAGTATCTAATCTCAAAATGAGTCCTTGGTGTGGTAAATGTTAAAGCATGGTGAAAGACACAATCCAACGTCACAGTCGTTGCGTGTTTCTTTTCGGATTTTCTTTTCAGGTTTATCAGTTTTTGAACAGCACACTGCACAGGTATGAGTTGGATTCTGTTTTTTTTGTTAGAGGTATATAATCAATAAAATGTCTACCAATAAGATACTCTGGACTGATCTGCAATGTGCTGGGTCAACCATGTCTCTTTAGCAGTAGAGTGGACGGTGGATGTATGGCAATAATTCGTTCTGTATGGTGGCATGTAAAGTTTGCTATATAACATGAATGCATTCCAAACGCACTGTTCTACCAGATGACGAAATATCTTTTTGTAGTATTCCGTCTGCTGCCCCCACACAACGGGACAGAAAGTCAATTCTTGATCCACACAATCCACACCCATCGTGCTATTGTAGTTGACCACAGCACATGGCTTTGTAACTTGTTTGTTGCCTTTTGGCTGTACAGTGACCATAGCTGCACTGTGTACAATGCTAAGAAGACAAACATCTTTCTTGTCCTTGCATTTCAGCGCAAGCACTTTACCCTTTTGCCAAGCTACTAGCACACCTCACTGTAATTTAGCTCTGCCAAAGTCTTCAGGCATGCCACAACAGGTTAGGATGCTCTATTCCATATGCATCAGTCTTTCTTTGCAGCAAGATGTCAAATTGCTCTAGCAAAGTATAAAAATTGTCGGTGGTTACACAGTAACCATGATCCAGCAGAGCATCTATCAATGTCGGCACAGATGACATAGCAATGCCGTACTGATTATTTTTCAGATCAAACATTGTCCCTTTCCCTGTGTACAGAACCAAATTCCAAACATATCCCATTTTAGATTAACAAAGCTCATAAAGCTTTATGCCAAATCTTGCTCTTTTTGACGCAATGTACTGTATCCATGACAGTCTGCCCTTATCAGCCATGAAACTTTCATCAATGCTAAAATTGTGGTCCGGAATGTAAACCTCTGAAATTTGACTGCAATCACCTGGTATATCTACCAAGTTTTCTTCATTTTGGGTGCTGGAAGGGTATTCTAATCAAAGTCTTCATTGTTGGGTAATGTAGATATTTCATAAATAGTGAAAACGTACACTCAAAAATAATTTCTCCAATCAACGGCAGCACTGATAGCACTTCTACAGCCTGAGTGATTCTCTGTTCCAACATTTACACAAGATGCATCTGTACAGTTGCCTGAGTGACATCTGGAACTAATGCTTTTAGCACAGTTTTCTGGTGAAACGCTAAGGAGGCTAATTTAATCCAATAGACTTGAGGAATTTTCTTATACTGTAAATAACTGCTATGATAAGACTGCAAAACAACTTTAACCAGTGTGTACTGCTTTAAAGTAATCAAATTCATTGACATGTATATGGGTATGGAAGTTTTTTTTAACATAACAGATAATAATTCTACTTGACTAAAATTATTTTGCAAAATCCGTAAATACATAAAAATACAATGAATATATTCAGATTTCTTACACTCACCTTTCATCTCTGATGTTAAGCTACTACAAATTTTAACTATGTGCAGTGCATTGAAAGGTATCTTTCTGTGTATTTACTCTTTAATGGTACCTCCATAGCATAATATGCTAAAGGTTGAGAAGAAAGGCAAATATTAAGGTTGACTCAAGCAGGATGTTTTAAAAACATGTCTGGTGTGAATAAATAGATAAAGGCACTCAAAAAATGTTGCATGTTGTAAACCCCACTAAAAAGATACACTTAACAAAGCTTTCCAGAGCCACTGCTATGGGCTTTCTCAAAGCATTTCACAGCCTCAACTAATGAAAACATCTTTCAGAATTTTCTATGCCAATGGATAATTCACAGATTCAACTGATATCTTCAAGTTTGTCAGCATCATGATGATTACCAGCATGGCACTGTATGCATTTTCAATTTAAGATAATAAATTAATAATTTTGCAATTTTACTGTCATACTTCCATATAGATATAGGTATTTAAAATGTCTTGGAAAGAAACTGGTTGACATTTTAATTTGACTTAGATGCATAATCCAAGTCTATGTAGTTTCATAAATTATATATTGAAATGCATAGGCTTTTTATGAATAAAGCAAGCACAGCTGTTTTGTGTCATGTTTGTGCAGACATATCTGTGGTAAACATTGAATCACACACACAGTCACAAGTATGCCTTCACAGTTATTTATCATTTAGTGAAGGTTTGCTATGTGTATTAGGACTCTTGGACTACTTTACATAATATGGAATATTATTTTGAAAATCAGCAGTTTCTTTTGCAATCAAAAGGCAAGCAATCCGAAATAAATAAATAAACATGAGAAAATAAGAAAATATTACTGTGTGTGGTCCATACAAAAATGTTGCTCACTAACTGTCAAAAAGAAAACAAAAACTGTGCAATAGTTCATCACTGTTAAAGTACTGTTATTGGTTAATTATATCAGTTTCCTTTTTTATGTTTTACTGTTTATTGATGAAAAAGTTTATATATTTTACTGTCTCATCCCAGTCATTAATTAGAAAAAAATATCATCTTGTCCTGGTCTTTGACATACTCAAAAAGTCTTAGTTTTATACTGGGCAGCACGGTGGCGCTGCTGCCTTGCAATTAGGAGACCCGGGTTCGCTTCCCGGGTCCTCCCTGCGTGGAGTTTGCATGTTCTCCCCGTGTCTGCGTGGGTTTCCTCCGGGCGCTCCGGTTTCCTCCCACAGTCCAAAGACATGCAGGTTAGGTGGATTGGCGATTCTAAATTGGCCCTAGTGTATGCTTGGTGTGTGGGTGTGTTTGTGTGTGTCCTGCGGTGGGTTGGCACCCTGCCCGGGATTGGTTCCTACCTTGTGCCCTGTGTTGGCTGGGATTGGCTCCAGCAGACCCCCGTGACCCTGTGTTCGGATTCAGCGGGTTGGAAAATGGATGGATGGATGGATAGTTTTATACTTCAGCCTGTGTTTATTCCCTTGCTTAAATGATAGCTTTGGTATTTTTCAAGCAGATATTATTCTTCCACAATCATTCTGTATATTCATTTGCCACATTAAATTAGGTTCTAAAGTGAAGAATTTTTTTTTATAAATTTTAAAAATACCTAGACTGCACTTGTGGTTATAATGGTGGTTAAGGCTACCATGTGTCTTACCAAATACCTCCACTTTGAAGCAGCAAAGTTTTGGATTTAAGAAAATGAGCCTTTTGCATTTTAGAACCAAACTAAACTAAATTGGAAGTAACACACTTTATGACAGATTTTTGGTATTATTTTCTTCAGTTAAGGATGCGTTCACGGTGAAAATATTTACACAGCCACAACCCCCCTGTTCCACAACACCTTACCCAACAGGAGAGCTGAATATCTGTAGCTAAAGGGTGTATATTATGGTGCTTCTGCCTCTGAAATTATGTTGCATCAATGTTTATGTTCTGCCATGGCTTGTGACAAAAGACAGATGTGTAGGCCTACTTAAATCATATAATTACTTTTTCCTAAATCACACTTACTTTTTGTCTATGTAATGCATTGCATTATGGAGCCGTTATTTAATTTTTTAAAATTATTTATAGCCATTTTTTGTATGTTTAAATAGTTGTGCAGAGTGCACAACTAGGTTTTAGAAAGTGGTGAAGATGGAAGTGTGCTGTAGAGTGCTACATGGCTCATCCATGCCTATGGACAGGAGGAGGCATCACGACATGAAGTAAAATGCTGTGGAGTAAAAGAGATAAGTTTAGGGAAACCATTTGAGTAAATGTTAGAGGGCCTGAGTTTATAGGGCAAATATACAGTACTTATCAACGAGGAATTGAATTTTGGATGTGTGTCTGTGTGAATCATGTTCTTCCCTGGATGAAGTGCATAACAAGAAAGTGTGTAAGGTAATTGGAATGGGCTGGAGTGGCATTGACAAGGTTTGGAGGAAAAAAAATACCAGCAGTCGTATGAAATGGAAGAATTGAAACAAGAGGTCATCTGTCTTTTCTTCCGGCTTGGAGTGTGTATGCAGTGGATTGTGCTTTGGAAACCTTCTGAGCAATTTGATAGGAAAGAAGTGGAGTAAATGATAATCAAAATACTGAGATAATGAAAATAAGTGCATGACAGAGTCAAATTACAATGAAATAGACTGAAATGCCACAAGCCAATTATCAAATTGTATAATGTATGCTGAGTTGTTTTTGCTGAGGATATGGTAATAAAAGAACAAAGCACAATGTTTTTGAGTGAGTAAGCCCACTGACACTCACGGATATCAATAAGTCGATAAATATATGGGGAGAATGTTCAAACTGCATCCAAACTCAAACTCCGTGAAACACAAATGACAGCTCTGTATTATCACTATGCCTTTACTAAAATGTCTATACTAAACTTACTAAACTTGTACTTGATTAAATATAAATGTATGCCTATAACATCCGGTCAGTTCTTGTCAATTGATTGCACACTTCATACATGCTCAAAGAGTGTCTCACTAGACCATCAAACACAAGTGTGCAGTATGATATCAACAACAGCAGGCTGTGGGCAATAGCTTTGGAAATAACACAATAATTTTTCTTTTTTTAAGAGTGTGGAGAATAAACTTCCATATAGTAAAAGAGCAAAAATGTGAGTTTCTTTCAGTGATTATTGTCTAGTTGGCTACAAAACAGAAACAGTAATTCACATCTAGGCATTAACAATCAATAATGTAAATAACAGCATTTGGAGATGACTGTTTGAGGTGAAACCATTCCCCTGATCCAGAAGGGTCCTGCAGAACAGGATGAGCTGAAATGTGAAGTGTATGGGCATTCTCCCTTTAAAATGTATTAAACTTACAAAAATGTTTTGCTTTTTACCTTTTTTCCTTCCTAAAACAAAATTGATATGCTGTTTTCACATATATGTGTAATCCTAAGATGCAGATCAATACTCAGTAACACTTTTAACTTATTTGGTTAGTTTTAATGCTTTTTCACAATAGCAATGACTTTGAAAATACTTTTGCTCTCCTTACAGGAGATATTTTAGACTTTGAAAAAAACTGAGCTGTTGCCAGCCTTTCATACTACTGTCCTTCTCCCAGCAAGTGCATGTCTGCAGGGAGAAGATAAACTGGGATTTGGAAGCTGGAGAACTCTAGCAGCCGGAGGAGTGGATAGGAAGAAAATGTAGGCGGCTTAGCTTCAAAAAGCTGACAGAGTGGTTTATGTGGTGGAAACAGACCAGCAGTTTGGCAAATTTTATTTTATGATGCCAGTAAATCTGGTTTTTGTGTATTGAGTCCAGAGTAAACCCAATTAGGAGCTTCACTGAGCCATGGCCCTCCTACTGAAGAAAATAAAAAAAAAAAACAGTGGAATCTGTGGAACCTTATAAAGAGATTCGAAAACTGGTTAAGCTTGAGCACTCAGAAAGAAAGGGAGAGCAGGATGTAACTCTAAAAAGAAGGTAAAAAATGTGATTGAAATGAAACATGCTAGTTTGTATTAAAAGCTGTAAATCTGGCATGTAGAAAATTAAATGTATAATTTGCATCTTTGTATGGCTACCTTTTGGAAAGACTGAGAATTTGTTTTATTTGCCAGGCCTCATATGAACTGTTTAGCCATATCTTAATTGTTTTTGTATAAACATAATGGTGCTAGTCCTTAGAAAATCCCATTTAAAGTAATTATGAGTCAACACCATGTAAAGTTGTACGTTCTAAAATACAATATTTGCGAAATAACACAATGTTCAAAGGCAGCTGAAACGTGGGGCTAGAGAAAGCATTGACATTTTATTTTATTTCTTTGGTTGAAGTATTTTTTTTAATGGTTCTTTTATTTCAAACTGTGTCACATCATAACATTGAAAGCTGCTGCAAGTAAGCAATTATTGCTAGAGGCTGTCCTCCTGGTATAAGTTGATAAAGAATGCAGTGACATCAGCTGCTTTGTCCAAGAAAAGGATTCAATCAATGAACCATGAACTTATGCTCATAAAAAGTTTTTTTTTTGATATTCTCTTGTTTCTATGTCTTGACTTGGATTTATTCATAGCGTTTTGGCTCTGGTTATTAACTAGGTTTTCTGTGATATAAATCTTTTTGCAACCAAACATTCACTAATAAGCCCCCCAGTACTCTGAAAAGATTATCTGTTGTTTTGGAGTTTATTTCTGTATTGTTGTAGACATTTTAACTGTACTTTGTAGAGCCCCACGTGTACCGTCTTAACTGGACGTTGACAGCTGCTTCAAGCAAAGAGACTTACTAGCTCTGCACAAGCAGACCAAATGGTTGTCTTCAGACATAAGCTACACCCGTGCCACACACCAATGCAGCAACCCATTCAGCACACTTCTACGTTTGGAAAACATCTTTTCGGAATATGCCAATCACCCACACCTGGTGCCCTTATCACTCTGCCTTAAGAATATTATCAAAGAAGTTCCTATTTCTGTTATTTTGGTTCACTTATGCTACAGTTACTGTTAACAATGTTGTTTGTCTGAGTCTTAGGTAGGTAGGTATGTCTTAGATACAGAACTTAAAATCATTCTATAGTAGTCATTTAAAAATATACACAAAAGTATATTTAAATTGGGAGTCCAGAGTTGAAAAGTTTAAGGAAACTCCGTTTAAACAAAGTCGACAGGTGCAGTTTTTCTAATTGCTGACTGTTCACTTAGGTGTCCTTATTGCTGGCAAGTTAATCAATGTTAGCTTCATGAAATTCCATCTAAGCTACAGTTTTGAATTGTATATTGCTTAGTTCATTCTTGTGAGTTTCAACATTAAAATATTCAAATAGCTTATTTTTTATGCCACGCAATTTCTTTGAGAAAATTTTTTTTTTTTTTTGTTTGTAAACACACCTCTTCTGGCCAGCATCATAAAACATTGTGCTGGTAGGAAAGGTGGGTAGTCAGTTGCAAAGAAGATGGATGGTAGGTCCCCACATCACTGTTTTTCAGAACTTTTTTAGTATTTCATTACTGTGTGATACCCCTTTGGGGGGCATTAATAAGTTCTAATGTTTAAATCTTGCCCCATCTTATATATCTGAATGTCTGACATCTTATATTCCAAATCGTAACCTTAGATCCTCAAATGAGTGTCTCCTTAGAATTCCAAGAGAAAAACTTAAAAGAAGTGGTGAGGCGGCCTTCTGCTGTTATGCACCTAAAATCTGGAATAGCCTGCCAATAAGAATTCACCAGGCTAATACAGTGGAGCACTTTAAAAAAACTGCTGAAAACACATTATTTTAACATGGCTTTCTCATAACTTCACTTTAATTTAATCTTGATACTCTGTATATCCAATTCATTATAATAACTATTCATGGTGGCTCTAAAATCCATACTAACCCCTACTCTCTCTTCTGTTTCTTTTTCCGGTTTCTTTGTGGTGGCGGCCCTCTACTCAAAGCACCATGATGTTCCAACACTGATGGATTAAAAGCCAGAAGTCTGCATGACCATCATCATCAAGTCCTTCCGTGAGAAACTTAAATACAAAGAGGACTATTTCATTTATGTTAGGTAGAATGCCCAGAGGGGACTGGGTGGTCTCGTGGCCTGGAACCCCTGCAGATTTTATTTTTTTCTCCAGCCGTCTGGAGTTTTTTTTTTGTTTTTTCTGTCCTCCCTGGCCATCGGACCTCACTCTTATTCTATGTTAACTAATGTTGTCTTATTTTAATTTCTTTCTTTGTCTTTTATTTTTCTTTTCTTCATTACGTAAAGCACTTTGAGCTACTTTTTTGTATGAAAATGTGCTATATAAATAAATGTTGTTGTTGTTAAAAGTCAGGCTAAGTACTTGGCAGGGAGGAAGAATAGGTGCAGCCATAAACATGAGGAGAGGACAGAGGATGAGGAGAAGGTTAAAGTGTGGGCGCAAACGACAGAGATGGTATCCTGGAGTGGCAAAGCCATTGTAATAATGAGTATCCAGATCTGTTGATTTACTTCTGAAGAAGCAGAGAAGGATTGATGGATGGAAGGAAAGGGTTAGTTCATGGAGAGATGTGCTTTGGAGGCAACTCAGTGAAGCTGTGTCGAAGTTGTTGGGGTCTTTGAAGAGGGCATGGATGACTGAATGTTTAAGTCTGCTACATGGGTGCTTCTCTGACAAATAGGAACCATTTCTGTTGCATTGATTTTTAAATGATCAGCCTCCTGATAGTTACTCTCAATGCTGCTGGTTGTCGGTTTCTGTGATTTTAGTCTAATGGAATTTTATTTACTTATGATTTTAAAAGGATTTAATTATTTATAGTACTCCACTTTTTTCACTTTAATAAAAATTCAACTGATTGGACACTGAACAACCGACTGTTTCTCTTCACTTGCCACTGGTTCATCTCAGTTACAAACTATAACATGGTCCAAAAGCAAACAGTGCCCATCTGTTGTGGGTACTTGGCATCACAAGCTGGCATAAGTCTCTGGAGGGAGTTATCAAAATTAAGGGAAATTAGAGTTACGCATGACAGTGTGTAACAGTGGTGTGTGTTCTCAGCATTAACAAAAATGAAACTAGAAACCAAAACAACAAGTGGCCATACAACAAACTAATGGAATAGCCAATCACATTAAAAATAATCTTATAAAATTGTGCCTACAATGATGTCATAATGGCAAAAATATAAAAAAAATTTTTAAAGAAAATATTATTTATATGATCCTGACAATGGGGACTCTATAACATAAATTAAAATATAATAGCCTATGGTCCCATGGGAATTCCCTAGGAGAGCTTGGAGGAAGTGACTGAGAATGAGGAGGACTGGTCTGTATAACTCAGAGCACTGCCACCATAACCCTCATCAGGATTAATCGGATTAAGGTGAAGTTTTTAATTTCTTTTAGTCTTTTAGGTTGTTTGATATTCACTCTTTGTTTCCTTTATGTATAGCTTTTTTGTGGAGTTAACATGTTCTCCTCCTATCTTTGTTGGTTTCTTCTGGTGATACCATTTTCTTTCCATAGCCTAAAAACTGAATGTCAGCACTAAATTTGACCATTGTGACTATGCATATGTGCATGAGTGTTCCTTGCTTTGGACTAACTTGTTTCACTAGGAGGAGATATATGTATTTTGAAAAAAAATAGGATTAAGTGGCTCAATAAAATTAAATCACATTGTATTATAAAATAATACTAAACAATTTGTCTATCGTCTTGTTCCCATTAATAAAAACTATAAATGTTGGAAGAGGAGCAAAAATTGAAATGATGATCTAAAAATGGAGAACTCCTCCATACAGATGAAAGAATATGGTCTCCAGAGGTAAGTCAACTATGGAAAAATGAACAAATTGTAGATTGTCTTGCCAACAGATTTTGAGACTCAATTCATCCCTTCTTCAGATCAAAGTGCTAGGGATGACTTTTATAGGCATTTTCTGTTAATGATAACAAGACAATGGACAATTTGCTTAGTATTATTTTCTTGGTGTTTTTGTGAATGCAATTTACATAGCTCCCTTTTTGAGCTATTTATTCCTGTTTTATATATTTTTTTCAACAATACATCTATTCTTCTCCTAATTATATTGTTTAATTTCATGAATGTAAGTGTGTGTGTTTGGAGGTAACGTTCTGTTGGTTAACCAGAATGCACTTTGGATTCCAAGTTTTTCTACATTATTATTCAAGCCAACTTAAGAACCTTTACTGTATTTTATGGATTTTTACACTTTATGCATTTTCTAACCTACTTATCCAGTCCAGTATTTTGGAAGTCACTGTCCACCCTGGCAGCATTAGTTGTATGACAGAAACCAATATGGACAGAGTACAAGTCAATGACAGGGCTATTTTTCATACCATTTTAATCAAATTCAGTGTCCCTAATTCAGAGTTGGATAAGCAGTATGCTTACCACATTAAAATATAAAAGAATTAACAGCATAGTAAACAAATGTGAATAACTGGTTATAGAATATGCAGCATAATCATTTCTAAATTATCCAAAACTGGTATAAGTTATAAAATATTTCTGTCTGTCTTGAAATAACACATCCACGTAACTGTAAAACAGTTGACCACTGTTTTTAATATAATAAACATTTTTATTCCTTTTCTACATGGCCATTAACAAGTCCTTAACTCACTTCTGCTCATATTTATAAAATAATTAAATACATGCAAAATGGTGTGAAATAGTGTTTACTGCAGTAGGTCTTACATAACTATAACATTATTTAGTAACCCAAGAATGCATTTGCATTTTTTTTGGATGGTAGAGATTATGGCATTATTTAAAGCAAGGGGAGAATGTGCAAAGTTGTCGAAGAATGCACTTCAGCCTCAGTCAATTATGAGCCAAATGATGTAAGGTATCACCACTGATCTTCCTTCATTCACCTTGTTTTCCATGCTGTGATTTCTAGGTAGCCCTCAGCTGCCATTCCCTCCTCAAATCCAGGATATCAGTAGTCATAGACCAAGTTGAAATGGGCAATGAGGACACATAGGGCCAACTCCTAACGGCAATGCCACCTGTCCTCTTCACTGGCTTATCCACCCAATTTCTGCTTAATGCACTTTCTCTGTTGCTTTTTCCAATCTTTTTCTTTTCTGATTTCCCCCTTAACTTGTTTAGGCTGCTATTTATACTTCTCTGGATGCAGCACCTTAATTACACCCACAGAGTTACTATGTGGAACAGCTGAGATAATCTTGTCTGCAGTTTGTCTCCATACCAAACACCCTTCAGCTGCCCAGATCCACAACCACACACACCTACAGGGCCTGAGATGTACTGCTTTTATTTTAAAAGCCCTAATGCCATGGACCACTGAATCGGTTTACTACACATCCAAATAACAAAATCAAGGTTACACATGTCAATTTATTTTAATCCTGTACCCCTTCCACCATTTTTTGTTGATAGGTTTTAATGGTGTATTTCTGTTTTATACTGTTATTTCTAATAACAGCATTTTCTATTTCTATATCTATCCAACAATTTATGTTCACACAGAACAATAGGATTACATGCACCAAGTAAATACTCAACATTGTTAAGAGCAACAATTCTCAATTTAGAACTACTCAAATTATATGTAATATAACCTCAAAAACAGATGTGCTGTCACAGTACAGTACATGGAAATTGTTCAGGTGTTTCTTTCCTCTGTACCTTTAATTGTGTTGAATTGGGCACATAATAAAGACACTGCTGTGGCCCTGTATTCCAATTCATTCTGAGAAAATAAAACAATACAATCAATAGATTCAATACTCCTGTTTGTGCTTTCCTCTGGGTGCTCCAGCAACTTAAAAGATCTTTTCCATGAAACTAAAAATGCATCTGCTTGAGACAGGAAATTAACTGAAGGAAGCAGACATTAAACAGGCAGCTGATACATCAATTCCTGAGAGCACATTCTCATTTCATTTAACACAATAAAAACATAGAAGCTGTGGAAAAACTAGTTATAAATAAACAATGTGCATGTAAGCATGCAATTCTCTGTGAAAAGCACATCTGAACTTGAAATTAATAAACTAGCAAGTGTAGATATGTATCTTTATTAGGTAAACAACATTATCTTCTCAGAAATTCTATATTTCAACAGGTCATACATTTTATGGTGTTTTTCATACTTATGCCACATTAGGTCTTTTAACTATGGAGGAATATTTTGGATAAAATTAATTAAATAATAAACACACAAATAAAGAAAAGTACTGTGAAATGTGACAATAAAGGAAAAGAGCATGAAATGTGAGAATAAATAAATGTATCAGTGAGCACAAATATAGTTGCTTATCCATCCATCCATCCATTTTCCAACCCGCTGAATCCGAACACAGGGTCACGGGGGTCTGCTGGAGCCAATCCCAGCCAACACAGGGCACAAGGCAGGAAACAATCCTGGGCAGGGTGCCAACCCACCGCAGGACACACACACACAAACACACCCACACACCAAGCACACACTAGGGCCAATTTAGAATCGCCAATCCACCTAACCTGCATGTCTTTGGAATGTGGGAGGAAACCGGAGCGCCCGGAGGAAACCCACGCAGACACGGGGAGAACATGCAAACTCCACGCAGGGAGGACCCGGGAATCGAACCCAGGTCCCCAGATCTCCCAACTGCGAGGCAGCAGCGCTACCCACTGCGCCACCGTGCCGCCCATAGTTGCTTATTTATTTATTTATTTATTTTCTACAATATTCCTCCAAATGCAGTATGAAATGCAGGTTGAATTTAAAACTGTCACTTTCACTTGTCAAACCTGGAAGGGCAGGCTCTAGCAAGTGCTGTTATTTCTGGTGAAATGTCCGCAAGGTAGATGTATGTACTTTGCTTGACGTGGGAATCCTGTGGCTCTTGCGCGAGTTCAAAGTTGTGACTTTGCATGTTGACTACAAGTGCAAGAAAAAGTTGCCCTTGACGTCCAGTACAAAGCAGCTACTTTTATTCAAATTTTTCATTAGGTACCTGAATATTGAGTATCTGCTTTAAAGCCCAGTATACTGACTATTCACCAGTTAAAACACAGCATGCACTACAGCTCACCCTCTCAGCTTTGATGGGTGAAAGTGACAGTTTCCTTCATATTCCTCCATATTTAGCCCTCATTGATCTGGGGCAACACAGAAATGTATTAGTTTGGAGCATTTACATCAACTAGGAATTTTCAATGTTAATTTAAAAATTTAATTATTCAACTCTTCTGGAAACAGAGGACGTACTATACAGTATAACCTATCTCTCTCTCATTCCTCCTAGGGCACGAAGCGGAAGCAGAAACAGAAGCGGACAATGGCCGATAGTGAGGTGAATCGCGTTGAAATTGTAGTCGAGGAACTCCAGGCACTCGATGAACAGATTCAGAAACTTCTGTCCAGACGAAGATACCTCAGAGATCTGAAAGCTCGGCTGTTGGATAAACCGTCCTCGCCATCTGTTATCAGCGTAACATCAACCCCGCGTTGTGCCGCTCAAGTCACCTTCACCCCCGCGCCTCGTAGGAGCAACACCGATGATGACCTCGGTGTATTTCAGCAATGCAGGCGGGGGTTCAAGGCCAGAACACCTCCATCGGCACAGGCAAGCATCGTAACGCAGAACCGGTTTGACCCTCTAAGCGTCCCCAGTTCGCCTTCAGCTCCTAGTGATGTAATAGTGGTAGGTGATTCTATTGTTAGGAACCTCAATATCACTTGCCCTAATAGAAAATCTTTTGTTTCTTGTTTTCCCGGTGCTCGTGTCCGAGATGTGACGAGACGTGCGCCAGCGATCTACAAGAACAGGGCAGTTGGAGCAATTGTTTTACATGCTGGCGTAAACGACATAAGGCACCGACAGTCCGAGATCCTCAAGGCAGACTTCACTGCATTAATTAAAGACACAAAGGAGAGGACCCCATCGGCAAAGATCTTCATCTCGGGTCCACTCCCTCTCGTCAGACGATCAAACGAGTACTACAGTCGTCTGCTTGGTTTAAACAACTGGCTGCAGGGCTTCTGCAAGAATCAAGACATCGGTTTCATCAACAACTGGGACCTCTTTTGGGAAAGACCGCGTTTTTTCAAGCGAGATGGCCTGCATCCGAATAGCTTCGGCGCCCGGGTCCTCTCCGAAAACATATCCAAGGTAATTCGTTTATCTTGACTATCTATCTCTGCTTTTAACCCCTTTCCGAAATGCCACTCCTGTGCTTGGTCATGATAATTGTTTAATAAAATCTTCCATAAAAGTGCACAACATAAATACTGTAATAACCAATCTTAATGCACATAGAAAATCTAGGCAATACGGCATAAACACCAATAATTTAATTAAAGTTACTACTTTAGATGAACAATGTATTAAAACTATAAAAACATATCATAGATTAAACAAAAAATACACGCAGAGCGGCGCTAATAAAAATAACTTAATTCCTGTTCCATATATCAATAACGCACATAGTATTCATCTCTGCTCCTCCGAAACATTGAATATGGCTCTATTAAATGTTAGAGCTTTAACTAACAAGACGTTTTTTATCAACGATCTTATTAGTGATAAAAAAATAGATTTTATTGCACTAAGTGAAACGTGGCTTAGCTCAGATGGCGCAGCTGTTTTAATCGAATCTGCGCCTCCGGATTACAGTTTTACTCGTGCTGATCGCCAAGGAAAGAGAGGTGGAGGGCTAGCAAACATTTACTCGAGCAGGTTAAAATGTAAAAATATCAGTTTTGGTAAATTCAAGTCTTTTGAGTATCTCGCCATTATTATTCAGGGAGATTCTCACGTTCTAGTATTATCCGTGTATAGACCACAAAATTCAACGCGTCTTTCTTTGAGGAATTCTCTGACTTGATGTCAATCTTAATTACGAACTATGACACACTCTTAATAGTCGGCGACTTTAATTTTCATGTAGATAATCAATGTGACCAGAAAGTAAAAGAATTTATGAACCTCCTGGACTCTTTTGATTTGAGACAGCTCGTTAATCAGCCTACACATAAAGCAGGTCATACGTTAGACTTAGTAATTACTAAAGGACTAAAAGTTGATATAAAGCAGGTCATTGATATTGGTCTATCAGACCATTTTCTTCTACTCTTTAATATAGAAATAATGATAGAAAACACTCATGAGAAGCATATTGTTAAAAAAACGCTTCTTTGACTCATCAGCAGCTTTAAAACTTTCAAACATTCTAACCAATCAGTCCGTTTATAGTGCCAACTATAATAGCGAGGAGAATGTAAATAGTAAGGTGGAAAGATTTAATACTAAAGTGAGGGCTGCTGTTGACTTAGTTGCACCTGAAAAGACAGTTAAAAAATCTTCTAGCATTGTTATACCATGGAAGACCCAAAGAGTGTCTGATTTAAAGAGAACATGCCGTAGAGCTGAGCGTAAATGGAGGAAAACTAAACTAACTATTGACTATGAAATATTAAAAGTTAAAATAACAGAATACAATAACACAGTCCGTCTTGAGAGGCGCTGCTATTTCTCTAAGCTTATAAATAACAATGCTAGTAATCCCAGAGTCTTATTTTCGACAATTGATCATCTGTTAAACCCAGGTAACTCAAAGGAATGCCTCCTAAGTACTTCCAGTAAAACCTGTGAGGCTATCGCTGTATTTTTCAATCAAAAAATTAATGATATTAGAAATAACATAGTATATCTCCCCAACACTAAGGATCCTCCTAAACCCCAGTACCCCATAATAAACAAATTAAAGTCTTTCACTAGGATAGATTTACCTGATTTACATAAAATAATTTCTCAAATGAAACCCTCCACCTGTGCCCTTGACCCAATACCAACAAATTTTTTCAAAGAAGTATCGGGTGTGCTTAGTGATAATGTTCTTGACATAGTAAATTCGTCATTAGATACGGGGGTCTTCCCAGACTGTCTTAAGACTGCGGTAGTTAAACCCCTACTTAAGAAAAATAATCTCGATCCCTCTGCTCTTGAAAATTATAGACCCATCTCTAACCTGCCTTTCTTAAGTAAAATTCTAGAGAAGGCAGTCATTATACAGTTAAATGAGCACCTCAATAAACATGCTATTCTTGATAAATTTCAGTCAGGTTTTAGAACAAATCACAGCACAGAAACTGCACTCGTTAAAGTAGTAAATGACTTGCGGGTAAATGCAGACAGAGGCCATTTATCTGTTCTCATCCTCTTAGATCTGAGTGCCGCATTTGACACCATTGATCATAATATTCTTAAGAATCGCCTTAGTCAATGGGTGGGCCTCTCTGGCAGTGTCTTAAATTGGTTTGAATCCTACCTGGCAGGGAGAAAATTCTTTGTTAGTTGTGGTAATTATAACTCAAAGACACATGATATTCTATATGGTGTTCCACAAGGCTCTATCCTGGGTCCACTGCTCTTCTCAATCTACATGCTTCCATTAGGTCAGATTATCTCAGGGCACAATGTGAGCTACCACAGCTATGCTGATGACACACAGCTGTATTTATCAATAGCACCTGATGACCCCAAATCTTTTGATTCGCTAACACAATGTCTAACTTGTATCTCAGAATGGATGAATAGTAACTTTCTCAAATTAAATAAAGAAAAAACCGAAATCTTAGTGATTGGCAATAATGGATACAATGAGGCTATTAGAAATAAACTGGATGCATTAGGATTAAAAGTCAAGATGGAGGTAAAAAGCTTAGGGGTAACCGTTGATTGTAATCTGAATTTTAAATCGCATATTAATCAGATCACTAGGACAGCATTTTTTCACTTAAGAAACATAGCAAAAGTTAGACCTCTTATATCATCGAAAGATGCAGAGAAATTAGTTCATGCGTTTGTTTTCAGTCGGCTAGATTACTGTAACGCACTCCTCTCAGGACTACCCAAAAAAAGACATCAATCATTTTCAACTAGTGCAGAATGCAGCTGCTAGAATCCTTACCAGGAAAAGAAAATCCAAACACATTTCTCCAGTTTTGATGTCACTACACTGGTTACCTGTGTCATTCAGAATTGACTTTAAAATTCTGCTTATGGTTTATAAAGCTTTAAATAATCTCGCCCCGGCTTATATATCGGAATGTCTGACACCTTATATTCCAAATCGTAACCTCAGATCCTCAACTGAGTGTCTCCTTAGAATTCCAAGAGCAAAACTTAAAAGAAGTGGTGAGGCGGCCTTCTGCTGTTATGCACCTAAAATCTGGAATAGCCTGCCAGTAGGAATTCGCCAGGCTAATACAGTGGAGCACTTCAAAAAACTACTGAAAACACATTATTTTAACATGGCCTTCTCATAACTTCACTGTAATTTAATCCTGATACTCTGTATATCTAATTCATTATAATAACTATTCATTCAAAATCTGTACTAACCCCTACTCTCTCTTCTTTTTCCTTTTCCGGTGTCCTGTTGGTGGTGGCGTGCGCCACCACCATCTACCCAAAGCACCATGATGTTCCAACAATGATGGATGGATTAAAAGCCAGAAGTCTATATGACCATCAGCATCAAGTGACTCCGTGAAAAACCCGAACTACAAAGAGGACTATTTAATTTATGTTAGGTAGAATGCCCAGAGGGGACTGGGCGGTCTCGTGGCCTGGAACCCCTACAGATTTTATTTTTTTCTCCAGCCTTCTGGAGTTTTTTTTTTTGTTTTTTCTGTCCACCCTGGCCATCGGACCTTACTCCTTTCTATGTTAATTAATGTTGTCTTATTTTAATTTCTTATTTTGTCTTTTATTTTTCTTCTCTTCATTATGTAAAGCACTTTGAGCTACTTTTTGTATGAAAATGTGCTATATAAATAAATGTTGTTGTTGTTGTTGTATATGTGCTTTACTGAGTTGACCATGAAAAAAATTCCTTCTATGTCCTACATGTCCCTAGAACTAAGGTGACTCTTAGTTTTATGTAGCAAAAAAAACATTCAATTACAATTAAGAGGTCTGCCACAGAACCTTCCTCATGGAAATTTCACATCATGTCTACATAAATGAAGTCCTCTAGAACTGCACTGTTTTTGCTTTAGTATTAGACCAATGAATATGATTCATTCACAGATCATCAGTCATCAGTAAGGAGAAGTCACTGTTTTTGGAACCATGTCCTCCATATGATTGTGCTATTGATTTATTACAAGGTGTGTCCCTACAAAAGGAAAAAATGTATGTGCTCTCATGTCCAAAAAAAAGGCAATGGAAATTGTGGAAAATTAAGCAATGGGTTAGGAGCTAATTCTTACTTTGTTGATGAAACTGATGGCTCCTTATAATCTTGCACTGATTAGGTGGAACATAACAATACCACTGCAAAGCAGGTGTTTAAACTTTTAAATCTGAGGACTCAAATAAGAATACAGGTACCATGCTGGGACCCAATTAGAGGTTTATTACCATAATAACAGCAGAGCCAAAAATAGACAAATGACAATGGCCACTGTAATGAATGGAGTGCTCCAAGCAGTTGTCTGTGGCTGCTGAAACTGCATTTTGCATACAACACTGGTACAGCAGAATATATATCCCTACCCTATTGTTTCACATACCCCGAAAATCATTATATGTTTCCGCTGCATCTGTTAATTTTATTTCGACATTTCAAACAAGCGCCATGATTGTTTCAAATGATAAGCTTGTCTGTCATGCTCTCCTCTCTACCCCTTTCTTATATGCAGCCTTATTTGTCAGCTATCTCAATTTGATTGTTACACAAGTTAGGTGTGTGTATGTTGTCGGGGGGATTATTTATTATATTTCATATCATAGAAACTAAAGCTCTCTGTGATGTGTCAACAGCATTGTTTATAGGCTATGTCTCAAATTACATACTCCTGCAATAAAAAATAGTAAGTAGACGCCAGCATATTACTCACCACAGAATGCATGCGTGATGAAACATGATTAATTTTATTACAGTCTTGTGGAAACCCATCACAAATATGTCCGTGACCAATAGTTTAAAAAACATTGTTGAAACAAAACCAAACCTATTCGCTTCCTCTTCTCTCAGTTCTGTTGATTCAGGCTATATCATCCACTATTTTAACTAAAGAATGTTTTGGAAGTATTTTTTTTTTAATTTCTGGGAAATTAATTGTTTGGGAAATTGTTAGTGAAGTCACTCTAGGCTCCATAAGAATAATTTCTTTTGTTAAATTAAAGAAGTGTGAATTTCAGAAATTTTAAGTATTTTTCTATGGTTATGAAATCTCACAAAGTAAGCTAAAAATGCAGCAGGCACAAGTTAAGGCAATTCAGGGTGGGAAACCTTCCACATTAATTAATATTATTTAACAAACTATTACATTAAGTTCATTAAAAATTAGAGTTTTGTAACTGCTCCCATTACTGTCTTCACTAAGAAGTGCTCCCACATGCCACACTGATCTGTGATAACTCAAGAAACCTCTGATTTTAAACTTGTATTCACCTTTGCCACAATATTAAGAGACCCTGGCATACATCTCCCTTTTGAACTAGACGACAATACATCTATTATTGGGGATGGCCCTTTCTATTATAATGTTTCCAAGATACAGGAAAACTTCATCTTTGAACATACTTTTCCAAAAAGCTAATCTCCACTGAGCAAAATTATGATGTTGGAAATAAAGAATTGTTTGCAGTTAAATCAGCCTAAGAAGAAGAATGGAGGCATTGACTCGTGGTTATGAAATGTCCATTCATGATATCCAAGGAAATCTACATATTCTGCCTGAACATTTCCTTAGATTTTATAATGGGTTTGCCTTTCTCGTAGGGCTTTTCTTCAATATTATCAACTGTAGAACTGTTTTCTAAGAGTGTTCTTTTTGCTCCACTAAAGACATTGCCAACAGCTGATAAACTTTTCACTAAATTTGTAAAAGATTGTAGCCTGTTGGCATAGTGGTAGTAGTGCTGCCTCGTAACATGGTGCCTGAGGTTCAAACCCAGGTTGCAACCTGCATGGATTTTGTATGTTCTCCCCAAGTTCAAGTGGATTTTTTTGTAGGTGTTCTGGTTTTCTTCAACAGTCCAAAGAGTTGCTGTCTAGGTGAGTTGGTGATACTAAATTGGCCCCTAATGTGTACATGTGTTCACCCTGTGGTTGGTCATAGATTTAAAAATTCAGTAGTTTCTGATTGTTGTTCTCTGTTTATTTTTGTATTTTTAACATATTTTTTGTTAAGATAAATATTTCTTTAAATCTTGCTTCTAGGTTAGACAGAATGGGTATACTAAGATATAGGGAACTTTATACAATGTACAGTGGGCTCATCAGAGTCTAAGTAGTCCAACTTGCTTCCTACAGCATGGCTATCAAGGGACAATTTGAAAACAGGGGGTCCCCTTTTGAATGTCTAGATGGCTATGAGCCTCACATCCTGCATGTGAATAACACATCATCATCAATGCCTAAACCTGATTGAGTATTTAAAGGATCTAAAAAAACAGAACCTGGTACCTAATAATTTGCTGTTGTTGGGAAACTCTGAATTTTGGCTGACTGCAAGCAAGGGCTTGCTATAAATTTCGAAGGAGGGCAGAGTGTGTCAATCACAACAAAATACATTTGTCTGAGGGTTACAGTACATCTCTCACTGTAGAGCCACATTTTATTGATTATATAAAGGCATTCAATTAAAAAACGTTACAGTTACTGCCAAGCCATTTCAAGATTCTTTCTACCTTCCATGTATCTTACTTTAAACCAGTCCACCTCTCTACCTACAGCGGGAATTCATGGTGAATTAAAAATGTAGTCTATTAAAATTAAGTCTTTTTTGGGATCTAAACATAGGGGTATCTCACTTTCTTATTTGGTTCATCGGCATGGCTGTGGTCCTGCAAATAGGTCCTGGATACTGTGGCACCCGGCTGGGATTCCTACTGGGCCGGGACGCCCGGGGAGACAGGAGGAGGGCTCATGCCTCCTCCAGACCATGAGGGGGTGACCGCCCTGGTTGAATTGGGGGCCACGTGTACAGGGCTTAGAAGCTTAACCCTGTAGGGGCCCGTGGTCACCTCCAGGGGGCATCCCCGTGCCTGATGGACCCTGGACCCCAGCACTTCCGCCACACCAGGAAGTGCTGGGGGGAAGAAGAGAGGGGAGACAGCCGGCACTTCCGCCACACTGGGGCGTGTCGGGTGGAAGATTGCCGGTGCACACCTGGAGCACATCTGGAGCTTCATTCGAGGCTGGAGTCGGGTGGAAGAGGACAAGGTCTGAGAGAAGAGAGAAGGAGGCGGTCTGAAGGCATACTGTGGCTTTGGCCTGGACTGTTGGGGTGATTGGTGCTGTGTGGGTTTGTGCACTTATAGACATTGTAAAATGTGTAAATAAACGTGTGTTGGGACTTAAAATAGTGTCCGTCTATCTGTGTCCGGGCTGCTTTTCACAATACCCACTAAAGAGGTTCATGTAACCCCCCCCCCCCCCCCCCAACAAGAGTGCCATCAGAGCTTGTGACTTCGGACATAGTCTTTGTGATGAATTTACATTTTTGACCTTCCTACCTAAAAGTAACTCCCCATCAAGCTTAAGGATCACTGTGGTGTCTGACTGCTGTAGCCTTGCACAGGGGTTGCTAGGATGGAGCAGGTTCTAGTGCAGGATTTGAATGGGAGGTTGGCACATGCAACATCTGCAGCACTGCTTCTAACTATCTTGGATTTGTATAATCACACTCCCAAAATAACAGATCTACATTGAATATTGATGTTATACTGTAGGACAAGGGTATAAATTTTCTAAAGTGCTGTTCACTTGAGTATATTTCTTACACTGCCCTGTCAATTTTCAAATTTCAACTGGTAAACTGGACATTTTGTTTGGACTATTATGCGGTATGTTTTTTTAGGATTTTAAGGGATTTTTAAATACTTGGTATATATTTTTTTCTGTGTAAATAGTGTGGTTAATACAACTGCTTGGACTTTTTACCTCAGTGTGGGTGGTGTCTTAGCTTCCCCACATAAAATAATAACTGTTTGAACATTGTTAATCTTAGGGCCCTAGGGTTAGCACACCTTTGTCATGTCATTTTATTTTTAACAAAACACATATAAAAAAATAAGTTTAAAAATATTTGATATCTCTAAGGGTACCCTCAATGATCCTCCTACCCCTTTTCTCTGTCATGTGCCTCCTCTCTGAATCATGTTCCTGAAAAGTTTGCTTCACAGACTCTGTCATTTTAAAGCTCCCATTACCCACTGTGAAAACACCATTTATATTCTTGTGAATACTTCATGTCTTTAAAAATGGCTTGGGGTGTGCCTTGTTAGTATTTAGGGAACTAATGCCAGTCAGTAAGTTCTTCTCTTTGCTGTCATTGAAATGCTCAATTTTAACTCCCTATTCATAAAATTATAAAAAAAAAATCTTGTCACTATCAGGAATTGAACTTCACACCTCTAAATTATTGTGTCCTCATACCTACTATGGAGTTAAACTGACTAATCAGTCCAAAGCCAAACTGGCCAGTTAGGTTGCTTGGAGGAACCAGACACGGTTACAAACATAGTGTTTTATTATATAATACATATTTGTCCATTTATTTCTTCTTGAATGTCAACACTCTTTTCTGTTTTGTATGGCTGCCATCATTTTGTGCCCGTTTTTGCATGGCCACTGGCATATTTTTAACACTTACTATGCATGTTCCCAACATCTGATACATTATGTTATTACACTGATAAGGTTTATCGCATCATGGTTACAGTTTATCTGCACTTGGATGGACACTTACAGTACATCAATGTGCCATGCCACAAGGCACATATTATCATTGAATATTTCCAGGAACATGACAATGTTTATTTATTGTGTCACAGGCCTGCACAATCCCTGAATCTCAAATCTATTGAAAATCTTTGAAAGGACTTTTGCAGAAATGCAGTGCAGTTGTCCAATTTACAGCACCTGTGCATTGTACAATATTCCTGAATAACACAGTCAACATAAAGGACTGTTTGAACCCTGTTAACTGTTGGCTCTGGGTGTTTATAGGTATGGTGCCCTGGCCAGATATGTTTCTGGAATTGTGCTTCCTGCTGCTAGAATAGATTCTGGCTTATGGTGAAATGTACTCTTTAAAGCAGATTCAGACAGTGTGAATGGCTACTCAGAATTTATGTTTTTTTCTTTTCTTTTTTAATATTTTCCTTATCTGTGTGGTGTCAGATGCAAATTGTACAGAAACAAATATGGCATGGTCTGTAAGAAGTTAATAAATATGGAAGTCCTACTGTATATGATCGCTTGCCTGTGAAAGTCAAAGGATTGGGTCCAAAGTAGCATTTAGTTTCCCACAGCACAGTTGTTGAGTGATGGATTTAGTGTTTAATTTTTTCTTTAGAGAAACACAGTTATCACAGTACTTCCATGTTTTGGGCAGGGATGACTGTAAGGTAGGCATCGGGCAATATGGACTTCAAATATATATAGCAAAATATAAAAGTTTGTTAATAATGATGACAATTAAAACCTAGCGAGAATATCAATTTAAAGTATTTTACAAAGAGGCAGAAACTTAGCTGCTCATATAAACCATCAAATGTGCATTAAATGTGCATGAAATTTTACTGTTTATAAGACACTGTTAATTCGCGATAATTCAGTTGAAAGCTTGTAAGGAAGCAGTAGCCTATGCGACTTTTTATATAAACAAGTATTATTAATATTATATACCCAGAGAGGACAGCCAAAACGCAGAAGTGCATCAGATGGATGAATGCAAGTATAAATAAAACATGCAAAACAACAAACCTACACTTGCATACTGTCTGAGCCAAACATTATGGGTCATATATATAGTAGGCCTTCCACTTAATCACCACTCCAGTACAAAAAAGTACTGTTTCTCATCTTGCATCTCTTTCTCTGCATCTCTCCAATCTCTGGCCTCTTCTTCTTTAAAGAGTAGACTTTGTCATAAGTGTCCTCTTGAATTCAGATTCAATATGTCCCTGATCAATAAATGGCCTAACACCCTATCCCTCTGAACATTCCATACAGTCAAGTCAAACTTAACAAGGCAAAGCAAAATTCAACCCTCGCCCAAGAGAAAGAGAGGAGAGCCAATGCTACAAAATGCTACTCTTTAAAAAGAACAAGAAAGGAAAGGTATCCTTTTACCTGAAATGGAATCTTATTCTAAAATGTTACTGATTAGATCCTACCATATTTTTAAAAAAGTCTTTGAGCAGATTCTCTAAGTGAGAATTAGATTTTTTTCCAATTTCAATTACCCTAAGTTCTTGTCAATAAGCCGCGGCTTATCTAAGGAAAAAAGTTGTGAAAATGAAAAAATAGAATATCGGCTTATACATAAGTCCGGCTTATACATCCATCGCGGGGGTTGCGTTCCAGAGCCACCCGCGAAATAAGAATATCCGCGAAGTAGAAACCATATGTTTATATGGTTATTTTTATATTGTCATGCTTGGGTCACAGATTTGCGCAGAAACACAGGAGGTTGTAGAGAGACAGGAACGTTATTCAAACACTGCAAACAAACATTTGTCTCTTTTTCAAAAGTTTAAACTGTGCTCCATGACAAGACAGAGATGACAGTTCCGTCTCACAATTAAAAGAATGCAAACATATCTTCCTCTTCAAAGCAGTGAAGCAAACAAATCAATATGTCTGTTTGGCTTTTAAGTATGCGAAGCACCGCGGCACAAAGCTGTTGAAGGCGGCAGCTCACACCCCCTCCGTCAGGAGCAGACAAAGAGAGAGAGAGGGAGAGTTTGTTTTTCAGCCAAAAATCAATACGTGCCCTTCGAGCTTTTAAGTATGCGAAGCACTGTGCAGCATGTCTTTTCAGGAATCAGCTTTACAAAAGATAGCAACGTGAAGATAATCTTTCAGCATTTTTAGACGAGCGTCAGTATCGTCTAGGTGTGCAAACAGCCCCCCTGCTCAATCCCCATACGTCAGGATCACAGATAGTCAGCGCAAGAGAGAGAGAACAGTAAGCAATCTAGCTTCTCAGCCATCTGCCAATAGCGTCCCTTGTATGAAATCAACTGGGCAAACCAACTGAGGAAGCATGTACCAGAAATTAAAAGACCCATTGTCCGCAGAAATCCGCGATATATATTTAAATATGCTTACATATAAAATCACAATTTAAATGCCCGCTACGCGCTCATGTTGACTCGGCGACGCCCAGAGCAGAAAGAACGCGCTCCGGCCGCTCCAACCGCGCCATGCGGGGAGTGAGAGAGATGGCAATATCTCACACTCTCTCCCCCCTTAAAGAAATTAAATGGGCGCGAGTGAGACCACTGACCTCCCTCCCTTCTATTAGTTATAGGTTATAGTACGTTCGGCTTATCCATGAGTCCGGCTTATCTATGATACGATTTTATTTTAAAAATTCGTATGATTTTTGGTCTCCGGCTAATACATGAGTCCAGCTTATAGACAAGAACTTAGGGTAGTATAGAACATCAGTTACCCACTGGTTTAAAAGTGGTGGGTTGGGATTACTCTGGTATTCCTTCACCCCAAGCCTTCTATTGTCCTTATAAGCCCTGTGCCTACCACACAGAACCCATACTATCTGCTGTTTCAAAGAGACAGCCTTGTCTCACATTTTCTTATTCCTGGACTGTTTGCCCTCAAGTACTGTGAAGCTCTTAAAATATCTTTGCTTTTCTATATTGTTCCACACCTTGTCCTGCTGTATGCTTAGTCACATCACTGCCGTTTCTGTATCATCAGAAACTTTTGTTTGTGGGGTTTCTGCTGAGAACATCTGTGACAGGTTGACTTGTGGAGTTTTTTTTGATTCATGTGTAACTGTTTATAGTCTAATATTCTTTTTATTTTGTCTTGTGTCTGTTGTCAGTGGTAGGTGCCTTGAAGTCCTTCTGAAAAAGTCTATGAAGAGAAGGTTGTGCAGAGTACATGTTATTATCCTTGAATGAAAATGGAGGTAATTCTGGTGAGCTTGATGTTGGCCTATTTTCTCTGTGTAGTTTTTTTTTTTTTGGACAACCTGTTGAATAAAGAAAAAGAAGGAATCGGATTATTGTCGGGTTTTCTTCTAGATTTGTTTTTTCTTCATACTTTACCATTTTTAGTTGACTTACGATGGGTATAGTGTCTAATTGATTATGTTTATGGCATAACCCTGAGTTTTTTAAAATTATAATAATGATTCAAATAATAAGAGTGATGATAAATAAAAATAATAATATGAAATGAACAATAATAACAAAAATAATAACTGTAATAATAATACTGCTGAGGATGCCAAAACAGTATATAATTTCAAAATGAGTCCTTTGTGTGGTAAATCTTAAAGCACAGTGAAAGACACAATCCAACGTCACAGTTGGGACAATAATAGCATGTTTCTTTTTGGATTTTCTTTCTAGATTTATCAGTTTTTGAACAGCACACTGCACAGGTACGAATTGGATTCTGTTTTTTTTCTGTTGGAGGTATATAATCAATAAAATGTTTACCAATAAGACACTCTGGAATAATCTGCGATGTGCTGGGTTGTCCACCTCTTTTTAGTGTGGACGGAGGATACAGTATGTGGCAATGATTTGTTCTACAAGCTGGCATGTAAAGTTTGTATGAGATACAGTATTGCCAGCTTTTTGTTTGTTTAAGACACATTCATTTCAAATGCACTGTTTCACCAGATGCTGAAATACCTTTTTGTAGTATTTCTTTTGTTGCCTCTGAATAACGGCATAGAATGTTAATTCTTGATGCGCACAATTTACACCGCCCATCGTGCTATTGTAGTCAACCACAGCACAAGGCTTGCTAACCTGCTTGTTGCCTTTTGCCTGTACTGTGACTGTAGCTGCATTGTGTGCAGTGCTAAGAAGATAAACATCTTTCTTATCTTTCCATGTCAGCGCAAGCACTTTACCCTTTTGCCAAGCTACTAACGCACCTTGCTGTAATTTAGCTCTGCCAAAGTCTTTGGGTATGCCATGATGGTTGGGACGTACTGTTCCATGTGCGTCAGTCTTTCTTTGCATCAAGATGTCAAATAGATTTGGCGAAGTATAAAAATTTTCCATGGTTAGCAGAGCATCTATCAAAGTCGGCACCAATGACGTAGCAACGCCGTACTGATTGTATTTCAGATCAAACATTGTCCCTTTCCCTGGGTTCAGAGCCGAATTCCAAAAGTATCTCAATTTAGATTCACCAAGCTCATAAAACTTTATGACAAATCTTGCTCTTTTTGATACAATATACTATATCCATGACACTCTGCCCTTATAAGCTATGAGACCTTCATTGATGCTGGATATCACAGTCCGGAATGTAAATACTCCAAAATTTTGCTACAATGGCCTGGTGCATTATATCTTCCAAATTTTCTTCAGTCTGGGTGCTGGATGGGTATTCTCATCAAAGTCTTTATCGTTGGTAAAGTGCCGATATTTTATAATTAGTGAAAACCTGCACTCAGACATAATTTCTCAAAAGAACATCAGCACTGACATCGGTTTTATAACATAGTGATTCTCAGCTCTAATGCTTATGCAAGACTCTTCTGTACAGTTGCCTGAGTGACACTTGGGACTGATGCTTTTAACATGGTTTTCGTAGCCCAAGTAACACTCAAGTATAATGCTAAGGATGCTACACAAGAAAAACAAAATAAAATCTTACAGCTATGATATATTTAAAGATAACTCAAATAAAATATTATAGATGTTACTATTCTTGCACATAGATTTTTTAAAATTTCTGATTGAGCACTTCTATAAATGAAAGTATGGTGTATTGGTACAGAATGTCTCATTTCTAAGCATCAGTTTTTATGGCTTAATTAAAAATGACTAATAATGCATTCTTAAAAGAGAACTCAGGTACTTTGACCTCTGCAGGTAACATTGTTATAGATGGAAAATATAGATTTCCATATTATGAGGTGTTGATTTAATATGAAAGGGCTTACACACACACACAAACACACACACACACATAGACATTTAAATACCTTAAAAATGCTGGAAAGGCTATATTCCAATGTGAATATTTAAAAGTAGTGCAGTAGTAAACACCTTACATTTGGTTGTGTACCTGCAGAAGTGCTTTTACCTGAACTTGCAAGAAAGATGAATAAAAAAAAGATCTTAATTTGATTGTGTGGGACGAGCTCTTTTACATGAAATGGCTGTAAAGTCAATAGATGTTACCAACTGAATGAAAGCTCACAGAAATTAAACAAACCTTTAAAGTAAAAAATGTGAACACTTATTGACAAACATATTTTCATTAGAACATTAGAACAATCTAGTTGAGAACAGGCCATTCAGCCTATCCACTTAATTCTTCTAAAAGAACTTGAAATCTAGTTTTGAAAGTCCCTAAGGTCTTACTGTGTACCACACTACTTGGTAGCTTATTCCAAGTGTATATGTTCCTCTGTTTAAAGAAAAACCTCCTAATGTTTATGTGCAATTTACCCTTAACAAGTTTCCAACTGTGTCCCCGTGTTCTTGATGACCTCATTTTAAAATAACAGTCTCGATCCACTGTACTAATCAATCAATCAATCAATCAGAATCAATCAACCATCCTTAAATTGCTGCTTATAACAGGTTTTCTTGCTTACAACCTTGTAATATAACTTAACCTCAAGCTTTTTCACACATTTTCAATAGACTCTACCAATTTTTTCCGAAATACATTCCAAACGTTTGACTGGTAACAACCTGGAAATGTATGAGTGTGGCTTTATTAATGTTATAAATGTTTTCTAGATGGGAATGTATTTTTCCCTCAGTACATGGGAGGACAGTCCCCTTCTCAGTAGAATGTTGCAAGCAGAAAGTTATTATTAGCATGTATTGTTGATGTTTCTCTTTGTTTTTGTGTGAACTGTCTTTGCTTTGAATTACACTTTTACAAATGAAGATACCTGGACTGTGGAACTTGTTTTTTTGGTCTAAGTATCATACTTTATGATCAAACCTTTCCAGTAGTTGCATAATTTTGGAAACCTTGAAGAAACTACTGCATAGTTCAGGGGTGGCAAACTCCAGTCCTGGAAGGCCACAGTGACTGCAGGTTTTCATTCTAACCCTTTTCCTAATCAGTGACCAGTTTTCACTGCTAATTAACTTCTTTTTCCCTTCATTTTGTTTTTAAGGATTCAGTGCTCTGAACTATTTTCTTCATTAAATGACAGCCAAACAGAAATCAAATGTGAAACAAATCAACTGTTGACCAGCTAAATTGGGGCTTCAAACTCCAACTAATTTCACTCCAACCAGTTTCTTAATGAGAAGCCAGTTCTTGCTGTTAATTAAACTCCTTATTTAATTCTACAGCTTGTTGCTGCAGACATTTCCATGACTGCTGATTTTCTGTTTTTTCTAAGAAAATTGTCAAAATGTTTTGGGGACCTGAAAGATCAACCTTACTGAGACCTTCACCTTTCTTTATTTTCAGATATTGTGTGATGGGCACAGGTGAGCTGGTCATCTGGCACCATGTTTTGTGTCTCATTATTGTTTGGCAGCTAATTAAAGAAAAAGAAACAACTAAGGGGACTGAATCAAGTTAATTAAAATTAAGGCAAAAGAGGTTAATTAGCAGCAAAAACTAATGATTAGAATCAAAACCTGCAGTCTCTGCGGCACTCCAGGACTGGAGTTTGCCACCCCTGGTATAGTTCATTCCAGATTCCCACAACTCTTTGTGTAAAGAAGTGTTTTTTTGCCTAAGTCTTAAATGTACTTCCTCTTAATTCTCACCAGTGTCCTCAAGTATGTGTTTCACTCTCATGTTGAAAGAATATTGCTGGGTCTACTTTATCTGTGTCTTTGAGAATTTTTAAGAACTGGATTAGGTCCCCACACAGTCTCCTCCATTCAATAATAAACAGGTCTAATTCTAAGAGTCTGTCAGAGTAGGACAAGTCCATAATTCCTAAGATGCACTTTGTTGGTCTCCTCTGCAGAGCTTCAAATGCTGCCATGTCTGTTCTCGTCACAGTTGTTCTACTATGTATGTTTGGTACCTGTAATTCTTAACTTAATATCTGTTAAATGTAACTGTGGACTTTTGTGGATGGTTATATTAAAGTCAACAATAGGGTGAAATGAAATTAAAATATATAAGGAGGTTATAACCTCCAGAGTATGATGTTATTCTACATTAAAGTCAAGCTAAGATTGGTACTAAATTTTAAAGTAGTAAAGTGATTTGAGCCATATATTACATGTCTATCAAAATACTGTATATCTTTTCATGACAATGCCAGAAATGCAACAGATGATATTTTCTTTTCTGAATAAAAGTTAAAAGAGGTCTCATGCTGAGAATACTGCACTTTCCATTTCTGTACTGTATGGTCAACCATGTGGAATTGGTAAGCGTAACAGACTGAAAGACTGTACTCAAGATTTCCAGATCTTGGATGTAAATGGAGTCCCATAAAATGACTGTCTTTTTATAAATCTAATTATATTCCGTGTTTACCCCATTTAGATGTGACCTTATCTGAGAGCAGAGAATACCTGCCACAAGTGTGGCCTTGGCTGCACTAAAATTATTTTACTTTTTGCTTTCAGCTCAGTTCTGAAACACCTTCAAACATTATTATCTAAATTGATAGTTTCTTGACTGTAATGCCACAATCTTTAACTCTCACACAATTTTAACAGAAAATATGGCTGATGTTACCCTATTGAACAGTAGGTTCTGCCAATTCAGCTTGTTAAACTGTTTCAGAGGTTCATTATTGGGACTTAATGATTGATAACAATGCGTATGAGCATTGAGTAATAATTTAAGTATTTATAGCTGCACTGTATCTTTTTGATTAGAAATATAGTGCAATATAACAGTATACATTTAAGGATTAATACTACTGAGTCTTATCCTGAACCACTTCTTAAAGTGCACACAGTTAATAAAAACACATTTGTGGATTATATTTGATTGGTAGGCAATATTGACTACTAAATCACAAGACTGTTGGTGCAGTTCCCATGATTCTGACTCACTATGTGAACTTAATCAAATAACTTGAATATGTGTAAGCAATTTTACAAATTATTTGTGCTGGCAAAGTGCTTTGAGATGATGTTCAGTATAGAATAAAGCTACGTAAAGTTTGTTTGATTCCAAAATAGTGTTACATGACTGTAATTTTAATCATTATTCTTAGAATGTACAAACATAATATGTAATTAAATATTACAACTTTTTGGATGCAGACTTATCAAACTCTAATCTTATACACTTTACTTACAAGCACTTTACTTAAGAGTAGAAGGCTTTGAATTGTATTTTTTTTTTCACTTTTATACAATGTTTGTATTGAACTTCAGCACGTGGGCAATGCATCATTAATTTCATTTCTGATAAAATGTCTCCTTAAATCTTCCAGTGGCACATACAGTAACTCTGTGGAAAAAAATGAACCCTGACAACACCTATTCAACTAAAGGAAAACAATCTGTTAGATGAAGTAAAAACTGAACAACCTAGTAGGTTCACATAAAAGTAATTTGCGAATCACCCAGCTGGTCTCCAAGTTACCTTATTTACAAGAAAATTTAAGGTGCATTTTTTGGTTGGCAAAATGCATCAGAAAAACATAAAAGCCATGATGATAGGGAGAATCCATAATAAGAGAAATGTTTACTTGATCACACATTAATCAATATAAGAACAGATTTTATCTCTTTTTTCTCCAACCTGCTTTATCAAAGATAATTTTAAAACACAGTTATCCAACTAATGAAATGATTTTGTATGTTCATGTTTAAAGTATGAAAGTGTAATTTTATTCTGCAGTGTTGATTGACTGCTTTGACCTATGATAAATATTCCAGGGAAAATAGTTAAAGTAAGCCTTAAGATATTTTAAAGATCTGCCAGAATATTGTCGCTGATCAAGACTAATTTCTAAGTTAAAATACCAGAAGAACTACTGTGATAATATAGACACAATGATTTTTCTTTCTTTCTTTCTTTCTTTCTTTCTTTCTTTCTTTCTTTCTTTCTTTCTTTCTTTCTTTCTTTCTTTCTTTCTTTCTTTCTTTCTTTCTTTCTTTCTTTCTTTCTATTGGACAGTCATTGAATAACTGCAGCAATTAATATGCCTCATATAAGCTGCCTTGGTTTTTCCGCATACATATTACAGCAGTATTTCTAAAAGTCTTTAATAGTGTATTTTCACTCAGTCATTTCTACTTTGTACAGAAGAGTAAATGGTTTAATCTATCTTCATGCAAAAATCGCTGTTATAATGGTGTCTTTTTCGCACAGAATTGCTGAATATTATTTTACAAGATTTTGGATGTCTTCATATTTGAAATGTTGTGGCAAGGCCTAACACACCTAAAGAAACTCAGCAGTGCAGCACACAGCGTCTTACAAGGCAACTTCAGCAAAAGCAGTTAATGCTTCTAATAAAGGAATCTGTTTTCAAATAGCTGCAGGGACATATAACTTGGTACCATACCTTCTGAAGCCTCTTGAAAGTTTAGGTCTCATAAAAGTTATGATTGGAAACAAAGAACCAGACATTTTTTGACCTCCAGGTTCTCATGATAAATAAAATATTTAATGCTGAGAATACACTGTAGTTTTCAGAATGATTTTAAACCTGATTTGCAGTCATTGACTGAAGTTCTGAGTTGGCGCAAATTTCAGCTTCATCGACAAATCATTACATGTGCAGTATGAGAGGGGTTCTGATGCCTGATTTAATCTTTTGACTGGGCTGTCTTACGTACTTTTGTCAGAAATTTCAGTCAGCTGTTTTTGTAGTGTGTGCAATCTCACAAGCTGTCTTTCGGATGTCGCTATGAAGTTTCATTATGCATCAATTTCATGTTTTCTGAACAATATGTATTGCCATTGTCAAACACATTTTCGACTAAACTCTAAATATCATGTAACAACACACATACAACTTAATGCATGAATAAAGAAAGCATTTTAGGAAAACTTCACTGGAATAACCTGAAATACACACACATATAATGGTAAATTACTTGATCTACATACCACTACTTCTCTCTGTAAAATAGATAGACGGTATTGTCAACCATCCACATGTGTCTAGTCACAGTTTGTTCTTTTCTTTGTACTTTAAAAACAAACCATGACAAGAGTCGGAAACACAGCTGTTTTCTTTGTTGACATTTTCAGAAGCCTGTGGCCAGCATGTTTTATTTGAATGGGTAAAACTGTTTGTCAGGCTCAGGTACACATATTGTACATATATAGTCTGAGGACCCCCCCCCAAGTTTGTACAGTTTGAGCACATACATAACTGATGACTCTGTACTGCAGTGTGAGTAGTTGCTTGCCCAAGATTTCTAAATAAAGCACAATGTATGCCAGGCATTAGAGACACAATAAAATTGTATGGTGCTTTGATCCTTTCACTTATACCCACAACTCCAACTCCTTTTTCCAGGCTTCTATCTTTTGGGATGTCATAGCCTATGCTGAAAATCTGCTGCCAAGAATCCCAGTGTCTTCATACAATTATGATGTCATTGAATTTTAATGAGTTTAGCCTGTTCATTCTGAATGCCCACTGTCAAGTTCTTTGTGTTAGCATGATTTAAAGTTTCTCCATCTTTTTTCATCCCTGTTCAGTATTATTAGTTTGAATTGAACTGTGGGTTTGCAAACATAAAAGAGGTCTCAACTGGAGTTTTTTGCTTAGGGGAGAGACTGCCATATGAGAAAGAAAATATAAGTAAAATTATCCTTACTGAAGTATGTTACTGTAGAGAAGACTTCTGTCAACAATGTATATTAATGGAAGCATAAATAAGATATCAGAAGAGGGAATTCAAAGAAAATAGGTGAAATCATATGCTTTGTTGAAGCCAGAAGGGTTCTGAGAGCTCAGTTTGTAAATCCAGGAAGCTTCACACCAAAATAGGGAATTATTGAAGGAACCTGTCTGGAGTGTGGTTTTATTATTTGTAATGTTGTGTATTTAAGGTCTGAAATTAGATGATGTGCCTCAATAAATGTCTTGAAATTTAATGTCTTATTGATTGTGCTCTAAGTTTGTGATAGGTTTTACCCATGTATATTGATAGATAGATAGATAGATAGATAGATAGATAGATAGATAGATAGATAGATAGATAGATAGATAGATAGATAGATAGATAGATAGATAGATAGATAGATAGATAGATAGATAGATAGATAGATACTTTATTAATCCCAAGGGGAAATTCACATACTCCAGCAGCAGCATACTGATAAAAAACAATATTAAATTAAAGAGTGATAAAAATGCAGGTATAACAAGCAGTAACTTTGTATAATGTTAACGTTTACCCACATGGTGGGATTGAAGAGTCGCATAGTGTGGGGGAGGAACGATCTCCTCAGTCTGTCAATGGAGCAGGACAGTGGCTGCAGTCTGTCGCTGAAGCTGCTCCTCTGTCTGGAGATGATACTGTTTAGTGGATGCAGTGGATTCTCCATGATTGACAGGAGCTTGCTCAGTGCCTGTCACTCTGCCACGGATGTCAAACTGTCCAGCTCTGTGCCTACAATAGAGCCTGCCTTCCTCACCAGTTTGTCCAGGTGTGAGGCATCCCTCTTCTTTATGCTGCCTCCCCAGCACACCACCGCGTAGAAGAGGGCGCTCGCCACAACTGTCTGATAGAACATCTGCAGCATCTTATTGGGTAGGGACATAATAAAGGCTATCAAACACCCTTAGTACTGCAATTGGATTTATGTTTAAGTGTTACGTTACCATGTGGTGCGTGAATTAGATGTGCTTTAAGTACATTATTGCAACAGCTGCAATGGGAGCAGGGAAAATGGCCAGAATTGAATTGAACTGTGATATTACCAGAATATTTCAAAAAAGAAGTGCATATATGATTCACGACAACATCTTTCATAGTACAACCTCAATGAAAAGCAAACAAAGCTAGTTCAGAGATATTGGAGTGCAGATTAAGAATATGTCAATGTTTAAATTGATACGCCATATTTGGTTAAGACATGTAGAGTATGTAAGATTACAAACAATCCAAGTGTATGTGGTAGATTTACTATGTGGTACCCATAATTGATCTCCATTAATACAAGCTTCCAGTTTAAAGTTTGTGCATTTTCTTTAAAATAGCTCCTTTGTAAGAAGTGAAATTTTAAATTCAGAGCTCACTATGATCAGAAGAAATATGCCTTATATGAAAAAACTATGAAACAGGAAGATTGTTAATTCATGAACGAGGATAAAAGCTGGTGTATATATTGCTTGAGGGGATCTACAGAGAAGAAAATCCCCAATCCAGGGGTGCAAAGCTTGTCATGTCATACTCAAAAAGACTCCAGTCTATAATCATTACCAAAGGTGCTTCAACTTAGTACTGAGTAAAGGGTCTGAATTCTTGTGTCAGAATATTTCACTTTTATATTTTAAATCCATTTGCAAAAATTTCTAAAATCCTATTTTCGCTTTGTTACTTCAAACATTTAACTGTTTCTTGATATTGGGAGAAAATTAATTTCTATTATTTTAGCACAAGGCTGCAACATAACAAATTGTGAAAAAACGTGAAGGGGTCCAAATACTATCTGAGTCCACTATACATGCAAAATTTTGTGTTTGATCGATTCAGCTGTTTTGGAGTAGCGCCCAGTTTTTCTGTGTGATTGGCCAACAAACACAGAGACAAACAAAGCAGATTAATAACGTCAAACAAAACTGAGCAATTCACAAGACATACAGGGTATATTAAGGTTTTATGCATATGCCTTTGTCAGTAATTTGCCTTGACTGGGAACTATCTATGTGGTGCGGAAGTACAGTAAGTCACACATTGGCCTCCACCAATCTACTGTTTATTTACTGCTTAACATCCATCCATTATTCAACCTGCTATATCCTAACTACAGGGTCATGGAGGACTGCTGGAGCCAATCCCAGCAAACACAGGGCGCACAGCAGGAAACAAACCCCGGGCAGGGCACCAGCCCACCACAGGGCACACACACCAAGCACACACTAGGGACAAGGAAACTAGGGAGGAAACCGTAGCACCCGGAGGAAACCCACGCAGACACAGGGAGACTGCTTAACATTTTTGGTTGTTTGTATTTCTGTGAGCATGAACTAGTCAATATTAATTTCCAGCATAAAGCCAAATTAATCTAGATCTTGGTTCCAGTAATTGTCTTAATAAAGTACATATGTTAAAAGATTTTAAATTTAAAAAATGGCAGTGATACTGAAGCACTAATCAGTCAAAACCTAGAATAAAGAGATGGACATGGAAACTATGAGCTTCATACACTCCTGATGAATTAATGACAACAATAATACAACTGTCAAAAACACATCACTGAACATTACTGAAGATGTTGCAAGAATAAGTCACAACATTAAAATCAGTCTTCTAACATTGTGCAGGTCCCCTTCATGCTACCAAAACAGCTCTTATCCATCAAGACATGAACTCCACAAGCCCCCTGAACGTGTCCAGTCTGGGATCAAGACATTAGCATGCTGATCCTTTAAGTCTGGTAAGCTGTCAGGTGGAGCCTCTATGGATCGGATTTGTTTTTCCAGCATATCCCACACAACTCTTTTTCGTGTTCCTCAAACCATTCGTAAACAATTTTTGCAGTGTGGCAAAGTGCATTATCCTGCTAAAAGAGTCCACTGAGTCAGGGGATATTGTTGCAATGAAGGGTTGTATGTGGTCTGCAACAATCTTTAGCTAGATGAATGAATGCCAGGGCCCAAGGTTTCCAAAAAGAACATTGCTCAGAGCTTCACACTGCTTCTGTCGGTTTCCTTTCCTCCCATAGTGAATCCTGCTACAATGTCCGACCCTGGTAAACAATGCACATGCACCTGGGCAACCAACATGACCTAAAGAAAACATGACATCAATCCTGGCCACCTTCTTCCATTGCTCCAAGTTCCAGTTCTGAGGCTCACGGGGTAGCATGGGCACACTAACTGGTCTGTGGTTACACAGCCCCATATGTAGCAAGCTGCAATGTACTGTGTGTCCTGACACATTTCTCTCATGACCAGCATTAAGGTTTTTATCAATCTGTACTACAGTAGCTGTTCTGTGAAACGACCAATGGAATAGCCTTCCGTCCCCACAGGTATTGATAACCATTGGGTCCCTATTACCCTATCACCAATTGACTGGTTGCCCTTCCTTGACCCATTTTGGTAAGTACTTACCACTGTCAACCGGGAACATCCCACAAGACCTGCTATTCTGGAGATGCTCTGACCCAGTCGTCTGGCCATCATAGTCTGGCCTTTCTCAGAGTCACTCAGATCCTTTCACTTGACCATTTTTCCTGCGTCCAATACATCACCTTCAAGAAATGACTGTTCACTTGCTGTCTAATATATTGCACTCCTTGACAGGTACCACTGTAACAAGATAATGTTATTCTCTTCACCTGTCAGTATTTAAAATGTTGCAGCTGACCAGTGTTTAAGACCACATTAATTAAATATTTTATCAAATTCTACAGACTACATTTATTACAGACTCTAACTAGAACAGCGCATCACCAAGGTAACACATATATGTATAGAATCAGTCATATAAATGTTGCAGCAAATGTGGGGCACACAGACAAAGCAAGAAAGACAGAAAAAAACATTTCAGATTATATGGAGCTCTCTCAATAAATCTGAACACAATGTCTTTTTTGTTGGACCTTTTATTAAAACATGCAACAATAATTTCCTGATCCTCAATAGCTGCATTCTTTCACTGTAATATCAGACTGAGAGGCAGAGTCCTCTATAATTAAAGTAGTGAGGGTTCAATTTTAACAATTTTCTAATATTCATGGTGGTATTTTTTCCAGATGATGTTATATGCATTGCATTTATCAACAATCCACATTATGACTATATGGTTATGTGCTCACACCTAAGGTAAGGGTTATTTGCCACCACTGTGGTTGAAAAAAGGAATATATATATATATGATTTTTACTTGCAAAATAGTTTTTTTTTACATTTAAAAAATAATTAATGGATGGACCCAGCATTCTGATGTGGTGGATATGACCCCCTGAGGCTCATCCACAACAACAGGTATTGCTGTTCCAGAAGAATACACAAAACTCATGATTATGTGAATATCACAGTGGAAGGTGCTAGCATGCTGTTTACCATGATCATGTTTTGGAGTGGTAAGAGTTCTCTGCTTTATATTCTCCTGTCTCTGAGAGTTTCTATCCTTGTTAAAGCTGTAGAAAATTCAAAAATAAGCATCTCCCATAAAATCCTCTTTTTTTGGTAGATCACTTTATTGCATTTCTATTCTCCAGCAATAGTACAAAATCTGTAAGGATAGTAAGCTATGAATGTTTCCTGATGCTCTTTTCAAAGATGTTTTCATGTCGAGTCTCAGTATGTGATTTACTTGATCATATTTTACAAAAATTATTCAGTCTGAGAAATGAAAGCTTCTATTCCTTTTTAAAAAAAACATTGTGGTACAAGGTCATCTCCTCTATACACTTTTATATTTTTTACTTGTATCCAAAAATCTGTGATTTTAAACTAAATGTATCATTTTGTAATAGTCATTTTGTAAAAATTCAGTTTTTCATTACAGCATTTCCATCATAAGAATATCATCTAGATTGTACAGGGAATGCTCTGGCAACAGGGCCATTATGGTGATCCATTCAAGGACAGTTTTAACAGGACCCTACCCAGGCAGTTACTTTGAATGGTAGATAAATAAGGCTTGCCTAAGAGCAATACCTTTTGTCATTTTGGAGGGGAAACCAATGAGATTGAGCACCAGAGATATAGAGGAAAAGTTTTCAAAGTAGACTTAAGAGGAAAGTACAATTACTCCATGCTAAAAGAGAGCAGTACTCATGCTGGGTATTTTAAAAAAAGGCAACTCAAGATTTTTCTGAAAACTAGGTCTTCTAAAGGACTAGCGACACCAGACAAAAGAGAAATGAAAGTTTCTACAGATTTAGTGAAAAAGGGAGAGATAAACACAGAATAATTGTGAAAGTGGGGGCGTTGTAGATTTTAGGAGGTGGTGAAATGACAAATCCCCATTATCTAGCCTGTTGGCCATAAGTTTTTCATCTTTTTGTCTTTGAATTCTCCATTTAACAACCACTATCTTGTGTTACCTTTTTTTAAATCTTCAGAAGTTTTTCTGGGCTGTTTACTGGTAGGGTAAAAGTGAAGCCTAAGGTGACTTCCCGGGAAATAGTTGCTAGAAAAAATACTTCCATTATTTTAGATATTGCAATATACTGTAAATATTAACATTTAGGTAAGATGTAACGGCCAACCCCTTACCCAGCCGACAGCCACACTACCAGGACTTGTGGTTTTGATAAATTACTGAGGTGAACTTACTTATACCAAGCCGTGCCTCTGACAAATAATATTTTCCCCTCAATTGACGGTTAAACACAAGCAAACAAAAGCAGATATGTAAAATAAGTGTAGAAATACACTGGTACCTCGGTATATGTCCGCTTTGGAATAAGTCCAACTTGGTATACGTCCTGTTTGGATGCGAAAAATTTTGCTTGGTATACGACCTTTGTTTGGAATACGACTCGCGTGCTATAACACCGCGTGTGGTATAGCAGGTCCGCGGGTTCAAAAAAAGGGCCAGGTTTTAACCTGTATAGCCGTGTCGTTCTCTGTGGGCGCGATTGCACAATCACAGGAGTTAATGACGTAGTTGGAACAAGTCGCACCTGCACAGGTGGGCTGTGATTGGGAAGAGTGAGACTGCATTTTTAACCTCGGATTTTATCGGATTTATTTAGTGTTGTTTTTATCCCCACTGAACACTTGTTTTTATGGATATTTATTAAATAATTATTTATTGAAACCAGATGCACTGCACTTTTTGTTTTTACACTGATTTTTGTTTTAAATAAAAGCGTTTGACATTCTTGCACTATCCTCTGGCTTCATTTGAGAATTGTCCTCATTTGTCAGCTCATCTCAGTGACATTACCGACGCTGTTGGGTTCAGGGCTCGCAATGGGAGTATGTATGGGAGGACGTATGGGAGCTTGGAGCGGACCTGCATCGTCACACCGCGCACTACCCTACGCTGCCCACGAGCGTCACTACGCCATTTGCTAGTATTTAGTGAACAACCCACGGTATAACTCTGTGAATTTTCATGCGATTTTGTGTTTTTTCACGTAAATCTTTAAATTCATTAACCATGAGTTCTAAGAAAGTTAATGAGAAGAGCCAAGCAACAAAGAAAATGGTTCGGATCACCATGGAGGTGAAAAAAGAGATTGTTGAAAAGTATGAAGGTGGCATGCGTATCCGGGACTTGGCTGCTGCATACCGTATGCCGAGAATGACGGTATCTACAATTGTGAAAAACAAAGACATTATTTAACAGGCTAACGTTGCAAAGGGGGTGAAATCGATTATCAAACAAAGATCAGGGACATTAGAGCATGTTGAAAAACTGCTTTTGATCTGGATAATAGTAAAACAATGTGCTGCTGATAGTATATCGGAGGCAATGATTTGCGAAAAGGCAAAACTGATGCATGCTGATCTTTTGAAAAACAAGGCAGGAACGAGCCAAGAAAGTGAAGTGTTTAAAGTCAGCCATGGCTGGTTTGATAGTTTTAAGAGGACGACTGGCATTCACAGTGTTGTGAGGCACAGAGAGGGAGCCAGTGCTGATAAAGATGCCGCCAATGATTTTGTTACAGAGTTTGGAGAATTTGTGGAGGCTGAGGGTTTTGTTCCCCAACAAGTTTTTAATTGTGATGAAACAGGCCTGTTTTGGAAGAAAACGCCTAACAGCACCTATATTTCACAAGAGGAGAAGGCATTGCCAGGGCACAAGCCAATGAAGGACAGGCTAACTCTCTTGTTCTGTGGCTATGCAAGTGGGGATTGCAAACTGAAGTCTCTACTGATCTACCACTGTGAAAACCCGAGGGCCTTTAAGAAATATAACGTGCAGAAAACTCAGTTACCTGTGATGTGGAAGTCAAACAGCAAGGCTTGGGTAACCACAGAATATTTCAGCAAGAGGTTTAATGTTGTGTTTGGGCCAAGTGTAAAAATATATTTAGAGGAGAAAAACCTGCCTCTGAAGGCCCTTCTCATAATGAACAATGCTCCAGCTCACCCTCCAAGCTTGCAAGACTATGTGCTGCCGGAGTTAGATTTCATCACTGTAAAGTTCCTCCCACCTAACACGACTCCTCTCATTCAGCCCACGGACCAGCAGGTCATCAGTAATTTCAAGAAACTCTACACTAAAGCACTATTCCAGAGGTGCTTTGAAGTGACCTCTGACACATTAACCCTGAGAGAGTTTTGGAAAGATCACTTTACTTTCGTCCATTGCATAACTCTCATTGACAAAGCCTGGCAGGAAGTTTCCTACAGAACAATGAACTCTGCTTGGAGGAATTTGTGGCCAGAAGCAGTGACTGAAATGGACTTTGAGGGCTTTGAGGCTGTGCCTATAGTGGAGGATATTGTCTCTCTGGGCAGATCCATGGGTCTGGATGTGAGTGATGGTGATGTGGAGAAGTTAGTGGAGGGGCACAGGGAAGAGCTGACCTCTGAGGAACTGCAGGAACTTGAGAAGGAGGAGAACAAGACTAAGATGGATGCACTCTCTTCAGGCTCGAAGGAGGAGGAGACAGAGGAAGCCCCTACTTCATTAATCAAGGAAATCGTTGCCAAATGGATGGATGTCAAAAACTTTGCAGCGAATTAGCACTCCAACAAACCCCAAATAAGCCATAATAGCATTGTCCAGACAATGTTATATTTCCAAAACTTCCTGAGGAGACGGGAGAAGCAAAGTTCTTTGGAAAGATTTTTAGTAAAAGTCAAACCTGGTGAGCCTCAACCAGGCCCAAGTAGAGAAAAGAGACAGAAAAGAGAAAGAGAAAAAACACCAGAATTTCAGATTTCTGAAGTTTTATGGGAAGGAGACTCTCCTTCCAAACAATAACATCTCATCCTCTCTTCTCAGCACCATCCTAGTAGGCACTCGACTCTTCTCAGCAAGGTAAAGTGAGGTTAAATTTTCATTTATTTCATCTATTTGCTTTTGTATTTATGTATTTTGGTATTAAGCAGTGTTTAAATTATTTTATACAACCCCATCAATGTATAATATGCCAATAACAATAGGATTTTTTTTTTCATGGGAATGGATTAATCATTTTCCCTTTATTTCTTATGGGAATCCATAACTCCAAGGATTTGGAACGGATTAAGGACATATACCGAGGTACCACTGTATATTAAATAAAACACAATGACAAAAACAATAATACAACTCTCCGACTTATAATATATCTATATATATATATACCTCCACCAAACCAGAAAAAGTGAAAACACCATATATACAATAACAAAACCTCCCTTTTCCCTGCTCACGTATAACACACACACACTAAAAATAATAACAATGGATGAATATTGAAATGTCAATGAATGTGAAATTGAGTCCAGATAAATAACTGTCCAGAATACTGATGGCTGATCAAAATGGTTGTGTTTGAATCTCCCAAATAAAACAGAACAATCTCACCGTGCTTCCTCAGCGAATGGTGGATAATAATGTCCAACCCCGGGGTTTCTGGTGATGTCTGTGTTGTAATGATTCCGGCTGAATGAGACGCAAACTGGGAACAAGGCGTGATGTAAGTAACGGCAGAAAAATGATGATCAGTTGTCGGTAGTTGAAATCTCCATCTCTCTCCTTCCTCCTTCTTCTTTTCCTCCTGATTATTTAAATAATGATGAGCCGGATGTAACTTGCAAAACTCCGGTACTGACGTGTCCAGGGGTTGCTGCCTCCCTGCAATATCCTTCCCCGTTTCTCATTACGGGGACGACATTTAAACAGACACATATTAGTTTAGATGGGGTGCTGTGACGAGACGCGATTGGGTGCAAACACTATAAACAACAAAACCTATGTGGCCCCGCTACAAAGATGATTCATGAATACAAACATTTCATGAAAATAAAAAAATATCAGAAGCAATAACTTACAAGGTATGTCTTGTGATAGATTTTCATCTTGTGTAATAATTTCTACCCTGCTACCATTTCCAACAAACTCTAACCCTCTGCGATCCTATCCACAATGTACCTTTTAAGGTACTTTTTATATAAAAATAGTAGAATAATAAAATATATTGCATTTGCAATATGGCATCTCATTAAGTTTTCTGTTCACATGGTTTTCTTCTTTTCTAAAGATATAGTATTTAAAAAGAACCTGAACGTAACAAAACTCATTTATATATTTTCAATTATAAAACATAATGACTTCATCTTTAATTGGAAGGCTTTAATTTTACAAAATGTTTTAAATCTGGTTGCATAATTAATCATCTCTTATTAAAAGTGTGCATGTTTTTTTCCCATCCATATACCAATTTTGCTTAACACCTGCTTTATAAATAAATTTCTAATTGTTTTGAATCAGACACTTTCTTTTGCAATAGCTATAAAAGCTGATTGCAGTAAGACTGACAGACAATCTGCAATCTCTGGAAATCTGCCAAAGCTACTTTAGAAAACCTTTTTTCTTTTTAATAAATCAGTGCTCATATAAACACAAATGTCAGCAAATTGTTGTATATACTAAACAAACTCACACAGGAAAATTCAAAGAAAAATTATAAAGAACTATTGTTCTTTTTTAATTTAACCATAAAGAAGACAATCAGTAAACATCCATCCCATCCATTATCCAATCCGCTGAATCCAAACACAGGGTCACGGGGGTCTGTTGGAGCCAATCCCAGCCAACACAGGGCACAAGGCAGGAACCAAAACCGGGCAGGGTGCCAACCCACCGCAGATCAGTAAACAGTAAATTATAATAATTATTCTTTTGATATAAGTCTATAGTAAAGTTTTTTTTAGAGTTGTTAGAGGTTTATTCAGATGTTTAGTTATTGGGTTTTGTTGGTGAAATGACAATTATAATCAGTGCTTAACAGCACTCAAACATTGGATTCCTTACTTGTGTGGCTTCTAAATGAAGCCATTTTATGCTCATATTGATTTTTAATTTCCATCCCTAGTAGGATAAACTATAATTTTTGCACATTCTTTGTGTGGACATCATATGTGGCACAGTGTTTAGTGCTGCCTAACAGATCCAATGTCCTGAGTTCAAATCCCACCCCTTTCTGTTTCCATGTTACCTCCATGTCTGCATGGGCTTTTCTCCCTGTACCAAATATTTTTTTGTCAGGCTAGTTTGCAGTTCTAAATTGGTGTTGTGAGTGTGGAGAGGTGTAGAGGCCCTCCATGAACCTAAACTGGATTAAGTAGGATTGCTAAATTTAATATATAGATACAATTTCTCATAGGCACATTTACATTTACTCTATAAAATACAAGGGAGAATCAAAACATTTCTGCGCTATTGTTTAAATCTATTTATTAAGAATTTCAAAAACAAATTACAACACTTTTCTACATAGTCACTTTGATTTGTGATGCAATTTTCCAGGCATCATACCTGTTTTTTAAGTTCTAATTACTACTCCTCCCGTGTTTACCATTTCCAACGAATATATAAAAGTAGTCAAAAGTTTAAAATAGTCATGATATTGAATTGTTATGCACAACTAATCATTCTCAGCTGAATACATGAAGTTAGCCTCATTCATTATATCAGTCTATCGCCTAAGCTCTCTGCTGGTCACTTTCTGCGATGCTCTCTACTGCAAGGAAAATTTACTCAAAGAAATTTAGTTATGATGGATGGGGATATTTGGGGTTTCTTTTGATGCCTCAAATATTATTCAGCTCCAAAAAGAAGGCAGGTAAGGTAAATGGATTGGTTCAAAAATTACTGTCCATTGTAAAGAAAAGCACAAGTTAAAGTTACAAAATATAAAGAAGTAGGAAAAATCACAGGAGGTTTTAAAAAAACTACACAGATCCTCTAATAAATATATAGGATGTCTCTATAAATGAGTAATAAGCAGGAATGTAATGACGTAGCAAATGCTATGTGAGAGCTATCATAGTTGTTGCCAAGCAAAAGAATGCACAGTTTGAAGATGCATGTCACAAAATAAAAGCAGTAAATACATATTTGAAAATTGATATCCAAAGCTGTGTAGAAGCAAATTGCTTGGCTTTTTCTTCAGTTAGTCAAATATATGCAACATTCTGCAAGCAACTAAATTATGACCTTATCTTTGTTTTCTTGTATCTGAAAGTATATGTTGGACCAAGGCAGGATTAATAAGAAATTGAACATTACAGTGCTCTACAAACTATAATATATGTATACTTTATATATCTCTCTATTATAATAAAAAAAATCTTGGAAGGAGAGACGAGACATGACTTTCTCAGAGAGATACATTCACGTCCTGCTAGACAAGACTTTGTGCCAAGAGATTTAACCATGCCCAGGGCCAGAAATAAAAGACAACGAGTAGATGACATAGTAGAACATCATTAAGAATTTAAAAACGATGGCGATATACACATGCAGAGCAGGTTAGAGATAATGAAAGTACTAAAATTTGAAAGTCTCAAAAAAATTATAGCAAAGATCGCATTAGCGCAAACAAACGGAAAGTATTACTCAGTGAAATAACGGAACAGTGAAAAGAGGTTGAATATATTGTTTGATTTAAACTTTAAGTTGGAGACTTGTAGATCATCTAATTCGTGTTTGCCATCAGGGAAAAGTAGTGTTTCTTCCCAATGAAGAGGTGTTGTTTGATAAAGATTTGTTGTTTGATGAAAGTGAAATCCACACATGCTGTCACGCTTGGGTCACAGAGCTGCACAGATACACAGGACATTTTAAAGACAGAAACGTTATCCAAAAACTTCAAACAAGTTAAGTCTATTTCGGGAGTAAATCGAGCTCCATGTGTAGTCGGAGGGGACAGTTCCGTCTCTGAATTAAAGGAACAGAAAATCTTCCTCTTCATAGGGACGCGCCTCGGGAGCAGAACCCCCCCACAGGAGCAGAGGATGTCTGTGGGATATGAGAGACAAGGCAGTGAGACAAAAAGACAGCTGCTATACAGGCTTTTAAATGTTCGAAGTGGCGCGCAAGATGCAGATGGCACGGCACAGCATGGCAGCAGCTGATTGAGCAAAGAGGAGGTAAAAAAAATCTATTTGTTTCCCATTGTATCACTATTTAAGAGGGGTTTTGGAGGAGCGACCGCGTCACCTTGGGGTGCATTCAGCCCCCCTCTTCACAACGCGAGTGGCAGAGACACAAAGTGGCTGGCGTGTAGCACAGACCTGGGGGGGGGGGGGGTCAGGGGGGTTGGCGATGATAACATGACTCTTTAACTAACAACCAGCACACCTCTCTGACCACTCTTTCGTTTTTCTTTGCAACTCCTGGACGTATTTGTGTTCCCTATAGTGGATTTATGACATTTGGCTCTTATGATCTTGTAATATTAATGGGATTGGTTTCAGAGTTTTCACTCACCAATACCCACTCGCTCCACATTCCCTATAAGGGGGGAAAGGTTGAAAATTTATTTTAGTTTATTTTAAAAGAAATCACACGTAGATTGCAGAGCTTCCCTTGTTTTATCGACATAGGCATGCTGACAAAGTACATGTGCAATGCCACTCCTTATTTAGGAAAAGATCCTAGTCATCCTACAGGAGAAAGACTTTCCAAAACTGTGGTCATAATGCTTATGTAACCGCCTGCAGCTATAGATACTTCAGTGCCTGAGTCTATGCCTATGTCTATCAAACACGGAAAGCTCTGCAGTCTACTTGCGACTTTATGCTGTAGGAAGATAAGTAAATATAGGTAAACAACATTCGATGTGGCCTTTATATAAGTAACATAGAAATGTTTTTATATAAAGACCATCAAAAAACATAATCGCATACAGAACTTTAAACGATACTTTGGTGAGCTCTGTAGTCCCTGCTGTTTCATTTAAGGACATGCACATGGCAGATTCACTGGCAGAATGACGCCCAACCTCTTGCTGCATCCAGACGGTGCCATCTTTCTCTTTTATGCCTGGTGCAGCTGCGTTGTTCTTATGTGTGACTGGACATTTGTTGAGGGGAGGGCTTCTGCTCTCTTTCTCAGATGTAGAACCCTCATCCTTCACCTCTGTTATATCACGTCTTTATTTGAAAACTAACAGTGGCAGATCCGGGGGAGCATGAATGTGAATGAGAGAATTAAATTGAACAATAAAAAAAAAAAATGCTAACCTTAACAAGTACCATACATTTACATCGGCTGTTACAAACACAACTCAAATATATCTTTTTATTCTATATTAGTAACAATAAGAGCAGCTCACTACCCAGAATTGAACCCAATTTCTTTTTCTTTGGTTATAATCTTGAATTAATAGTGCACTTGTTTTGTTATACTTGTACCTTTTGTGCAAGTGTTTATTTGATATTTGGACTTCAGTCTTCACACATTATACACTTCATGTCAACATTTCGTCATTAAAACTATAACATGCAAAAAATTTCTATTTTAGTTATGTGTTCAAAATTTCTTGCCTCACATTTCCTGTCATCCTACATTTACTCAGATCATTGTAGACACGAAACACATATTAAATGCATGTGTTCCAAATAACAATATAATATTTACCCTGTACAATTACAGACCTACCTCACACCCAGATAAACAGACTTGAGCTGGGAGAAATTTTTGTCCGACTTGAGCTGCGTTGGTGGGGGATGGGATAGCTGGCTGCTTGCTGCCAGTGCTGATCGACACATTTGCAAAACAAAGACAATGATGAGGAGGTGCAAAGGAATTTAAGGAGGCCCAGGATTCTGACTTTCATTGGCTTCAGGGATTCTAGGGTTAACACATGATTACTAGCACTTTACTAGCACTTGCAGCATTACCAGTTAAAAGTCAGTCTTATTTAAACTTTCTTGGATATTGATTTTAATAATAGAAAGAATAATGTAGAGTTTAACATGAAAGGAAATTTGTTAACTGAGGAAAGGGGCATAAGGGACATTAAGTTTGTGGGATAGTGCTTTTAGAAAATCTGGGTACTTAGGGCCATATAGGCAGAAAATAGTTGGTAACAATACAGGACAAATAATGTATACTGAAGCTTCTTGGGCCTACATAATATAGAAGATAGAAAAACAAAGTAATGATTCAGCACCACAGAAATGAAGTGTCTTATGCATGGAGTGGTGAGTGTGCAGTTTGTGAATGGGAAAACCAGATAGAAGCCAAAGTCTCAGCTGGTGGCAGGAGATTTTAATAATAAGCTTGGATACAACCCTTGCAATTTAAATACATAATCTAGTGGCTTGCATTAATCAGAGTAGAAATGATGTATTTCAAAGGGAGGATTGACACCTACTTTCAGCAAGATAGCTGACTGCTTTTAATGGAATAACCTAATTAAAGACCACAGCTGAATTTAATGAGGGGTAACTTTGTGGATGACAGCATGAGGATGCAAATGTGGTTGTTTGTGTTGGGGCACCTATGTCTGATCATTGTTGTACACATCATTGGCAACATAAACTAGAGACAGGTAGTTAATGTTTATTGCATAAAAAAGAAATCAAAAAGTCAGTTTAGAAAAAAGCAAACTATGACTTTGATTAAGTAGTTAATTACAATGTTTTATCATGATACTTAGAAGTTATGAGGTTATTGGGACACGCATCTGAGATTTATAGAAGAAAGCATGTAATGCCAATATCGCACACATGACTAATACAATTCAACTTCAACTCATAGTCAGATGAAGAAAAAGGATTTTGATAGACGTTATTGTTTGACTTTACTTTTCAATGTTTACTGTTATTAATTTTATTTGATTTTATTGTTTATATTTTTTTCTAGTCTCAAAGGGGGGACATATTTGGTCTTTGATACACACAATCTCTACAAATTAGATATAGAGATGAAGTAGGAACACCAGATCAACCTCAGAATTTTAGAGGGCGAGGAAAAATTAGACTTAGGGGTCACATAGCTATTAGGATAAAGTATTTTGATATGCTTTCCATGTTAAAATATAGCATTCATCTTAAAGAAATAGCATAAAGGGTTAATAAATGTCGAAACCTGTTTAGGCATATCGTCAAACCAGATAAAGGTCAGGGGTGGTGGTTCAACCCAAAGGATATAAGAAGAATAGGAATAAACTTTTATTTTATATAGATCGTTTGGGTGTAAATCAACAAACCAGTCAGAATAAATATATATATTGATAGACACTATGTAAATTTAATTGTTTATAAAATTAACTGCTATTATTTGTTTCTCTGACAATTCATATCATGCTGTAACATCGACTGCTATAAAGAATGCTCCCTCCTCAGCTTGGTGCTGCAGGTGCAATAAATGATGCAGATGGACAAGCTTTTCTCCTACCTGATTACTGACTAAAAGCTTTTATTAGATTTGTAATGTTAGAGGATATGTTTTTTTTTTTATTATTCTTTAATTAAGATGTCGATTTCTGCCACAATAGAAATACATTTATCAGTACTTATAATATATTTTTTCATTTTAAATTATTTTATAAAGTAGAATAATACAAATCTTATTCAAACAATTTAACTATTGTGTTTTTAAATCTAATGTCTGTCACTGAAAACTAATACTGCATTATATTAAGCTCTTCAGTTTATACTGATATCACAAAGAGGCACCGTGTACTTTAAGGACGTAGCAAAGCCAAGTACAAATAGGAAACAATGCATCTGAAAATAAATAAAGAAGTAAAATATTAATACTGGGAAAAGCAGTGATATTACAAATAAAAGGTGACATTTAAAATAATTTAAAGTTTTGTGATGTGTTACATTCAATATCCTTTTATTGATTTTGTAGCAAAAAGGTGTAGTCTTGTATACTGATATGGTATGTCATATTTTATTCAAGTTTAAGGAGACATATTTAGGTATCCCAGTTTATTCAATAGTGTCAGTAAAACTAGGTTAAATTGAGGCTGCAATTAAATGTAATAAATAAAAATATCAAAATAGAAGAAACTGGATGAAAGTCAGTAAGTAGAACAAGAAACTTAGAAGGCTGGCGTCCTTCAACATCTGCAATAAGATGCTGCAGATGTTCTATCAGACAGTTGTGGCGAGCGCCCTCTTCTACACGGTGGTGTGCTAGGGAGGCAGCATTAAGAAGAAAGACGCCTCACGCCTGGACAAACTGGTGAGGAAGGCAGGCTCTATTGTTGGCATGGAGCTGGACAGTTTGACATCTGTGGCAGAGCGACAGGCGCTAAGCAGGCTCCTATCAATTATGGAGAATCCACTGCATCCACTAAACAGTGTCATCTCCAGACATAAGAGCAGCTTCAGCGACAGACTACTGTCACTGTCCTGCTCCACTGACAGACTGAGAAGATTGTTCCTCCCCCAAACTATGCGACTCTTCAGTTCCCCCTGGGGGGGGTGTAAACATTAACATTATACATAGTTATTGTCTGTTTTTACCTGCATTACTGTCAATCTTTAATTTAATATTGTTTTTTGTATCAGTATGCTGCTGCTGGAGTATGTAAATTTCCCCTTGGGATTAATAAAGTACCTATCTATCTATCTATCTATCTATCTATCTATCTATCTATCTATCTATCTATCTATCTAAGAAAAACAAGGGAAGGGAGAACAGCTAAGAGAAAAGTTAACTCGACAAAAGACTTGATAGCCCTACAAGACCTACAGAAAAAAATTACAGTGGGCTCTTGTTATTCTATAACAGCCTGCATCTCCAAATATTCAGTGTTTCTTCTTATCTTTTCTATAGACCAATTTACTCAAACACTCTTTGACTTTCCTCCTGACTGAAAGCTCAAGTGAATTCAACCACTCCTTGTTAAAAGGCAGAATTTGAAACTCCACCCAAATTTTACTTTTGGGATATGATGGGAGCACACATTCATGCCTTTTATTGCATGCTATAATAAAATAGCCTGTTTAATGTTTACTGTGAGTTGCACAGTGGCACAGTAGGTAGCGCTGCTGCCTTGCAGTCCCAGGTCCTCCCTGCGTGGAGTTTGCATGTTCTCCCTGTGTCTGCATGGGTTTTCTCCCACAGTCCAAAGACATGCCGGTTAGGTGCATTGGCGATTCTAAATTGTGCTTGGTGTGTGGGTGTGTGTGTGTGCACGCCCAGCGGTGAGCTGACGCCTTGCCCAGGGTTTGCTTCCTGCCTTGCACCCTGTGTTGGCTGGGATTGGCTCCAGTAGACCCCCGTGACCCTGTAGTTAGGATATAGCGGATGGATAGATGTTTACTGTACACTGTACTGATCACCTCCTCCATGCCTGTTGACAGCATCCATTGATATTAAGCACATGCTGCCTTATCAGCCTTCATTTGTTCTTAAAAGATGCTTGAGCCAAGCTGTGTTTTTTTCAATTATGTTTTTTATCGTGTGCTGTTCTGATAACCATTGTACCTTCTCACTTTAGATATGTGTTGTCAGCTGGATTTTCAGTATTTTCTTTTTCAATTTTTCTTTTTCAAAATTTTTTTAACACTGGAGCTGTGGTAAGCCATTTTAAGCATTGCATAGAAAACCTGTAATAACAGCAGCCTGATTTTGGTTTGGACACTGTGTCTTTTATTCCTTCGCACACTCTCCCACCTACCAAAAACAATATTTGCCTTTCCAAGTCTACTATTAATTTCCTTGTCACAACCTCTGTTGTTAGTGATATAGCTGCCAAGATAACAGAAAGTCCAAACCTGCTTAATATCCACACCAGCCACATCAATTATGCCGGTATGTTCATGGTTCAAATTTGTATTACATTTCATATGTTGACATTTATATAAAGTTTAAAATAATTTGCTCAGATTCCATTTTTTTATTTAAAGTCTCACATTTTATTTTGAAATGAATGTAAAAGAAAAATAATCACAGAAATTCAATTAATTTAGCTTCTCTGGAATGCATTTTAAATCTGAAATTAAATCTATTGCTATGCAAATGAACCTGACAGTAACCCTTACAAATAGAAAAATGTCAAGCAAAAATATGTTTTTGTAATATGTTGTAATGCAGATTGTTAAATTAATCAAAAAAAAGTTTTGTTTTGTTTGTTGGATTACTGGCTTTATTTTCAAGGGACATAGACTGTGTTGTTAAGTGCTTAAAAACTTGTGACCAAGTAACAAAACTAAAGGTCCTAACCAGAGAACCACACATATCTTATAATAGAGCAAACATAAATTGGTGTCAGAGAAATATAGTGATCAGGGTGACGCTAAGATTCACACTGTCAGAAAGACAGTCATTTATTTTATGGTGGGGACCCCAGGAACGCACCCAGCTTTGATCCCAGCGTGCACACACTCACTCACAGAAACACAGTTAGTGGCCCAATGAATCCACAAAGAATAGTGAAATATATTAACCAAACGAAGGAAAAAAGAACACACAATATAACAAATATGTGTATGCAAAAGGCCCTCCCCAGATCCCCAGCAGTGATAACAAATTATAACACAGCTCAACAACAGTAAACACAAACAATAAACACTAATGACAATGTCCGAGAAACAGTCCAATGTAGCAGAGGCAGTTGTCAATGGATAAGTGAATGAAAAATCCTGTGAACAGTTCATTGTAAGCAATGAAAAGTTTGTCCTTCTGGTTTCCTGATGCGGTGTAGAATGAGGTGATTTGGAGCGTTCCCTCTGATGAAGACAATTCCAATCTGTACAAATGCACACAAACATACAGGCACAAGACAGACCATACATCCAGACAGGTAATCCAGATGGGTGAGAATGCCATTTAAATAGCCAGATGGACAATAACGATTTCTCGGCATCTTGCCAGCTTCCTTATTAAAAAGCCCACTGGCTCAATCTTCTTCCCAGCAGCCCCTGCACCCTACAAAAATTGTCCAATACTGTTAACCTGCTGGGTTATGCTGGGATATGTAGTGCCTTTTTACATAGTACTGCTACAACAGGTTACAACCAGGATTGTAAAATAAACCAGGGGTAACGTAGAGTCTTAATTAGAATATTTCCTATAGCCAGGACAGAGAACACTAAGCAGTAACCAGTAATGGCCACAAATCAGGTCAACCAGCACACATAGGACAGCCTTTCAGGTGGAGAGCAGACGCAAACAAAGTAGCAGGTAGTACATTGATCATCTGAATACATATGCAGGCAGAAACATGGCAGATGTTGCTTAGCTTGACAGCAGCTTCACAAATTGAACAATCACACCCTTCTGCAGATTGTCTGGGTGAACAAATGTAGTGTCATGAACAAGAAGACAGACACAAGATAGAAGCTGCCTTACTGCACGCCCAGCAGATCAGACAAAGGATAACTGTCCTCTTTCTGCAGGACCTGCTGTCAGACATGGGCATGGGCAGCATTTTATGGGTTTATGCTGGACAAATACGGCAAAGGAAAGGGTTGTAACTCCACTACTGACTTTTGTTTCTTTAGAACGGAGGAGTAGAAAACACAGGAAGACTGATGAGATCAGTTCCCCCACAGAGAAAGCCATGCCCTGTTCATTCTCAGTGCTATATAATCAAAGCCTTCAGCAATAGTTGGCATTCACTATTGGAACAGCTTGTTTGGAGAATAGAGCTCCAAAGTCTAAAATTTCAAGCATTTCAAGCAAACTATTTTTTTAGAACATTGCTGCTAATTTACTTCATCTTTCAGAAAATAAAATTTAGCAGGACATCCTCTGAGACATCAACCTCCATTTTTTGTTTCTGTGCTTTCTTTCACACTGCTTAACAGAAACAGAACACAGTTGACATATAAGGCAGGTAGTTGGTCAGGAGCAAGTTATGTGCTACTCCACAACCAACAGAAAAAGATCAACAAAAAGGCAGCCCCATGTCAATACACTACCAAAAAACCAAAACCAAACCTTTCCTTTTTTTAAAGGAAAAGAACAATAACAATAACAGAAGTCATATAAAAGCATGACGTAAACATTCCTGATAAGGAAAATATCTGAGTATGGTAATTAAAAAATCACTAGGCTTCAGGGAGAAGATTTAACTGGACAAAAAAGCCCTCAGCCAGGGAAATAAAATCTAAGACAATATTTAACTGGGAAAAAAAGTGCTGAGATATAAAATAACAAAGTGAATCTACTTTGTTACTTTACTTAAGAACATTTTTATCTATTTGTACTTAGTAAATTTCATTCAGGACTACTTTTACTTTTACTCCACTGTGTTATTAAATAGCATTAACAACATTAAATAGCCTACTTTTTACTTCATTACATTTTCCAGCAAGCCCTTGTTACTCATTACACAGACCAAACTATTCTAAATTCATAAAAGAGACATATCAGGTATGTTCTCAACAGGTTATAGTTCAGCTTTATTCAGACACAGCCAATAAAGTGCTGTATATCATTCAAAAATAAAAGTGCTATAGTATGCCTTCTACTGCTCATTTAGTAGGTTGTTCCCGTGCCTTCCACTCACTGTTGGTTGTATTTTTGAAAAAGGCACCTAAAGAAATCTCTGATTTCAAGAATTCACCTCTAAATTTACAAAAAAACAATGTTGAAGTATATGTTTCTTCTTCTTTTTAAGCTGTCTTGCTTGTATGGAGCCCCTTAAATCCCAAAAAGCAGTGTCATTTTAATCTTGTGCAAACAAGACTTTATGGCCACAAGTTATATATTTTCTGAACAATATCCACATGTTGTACACACAAGTTATAGCAGCAGATTCTTACAAGCCCAATTACTGAAACACTAGAATGAGCCTGGCAGTAAAAGTCATTGATTAAGTGAGGAAGACAGACTTGGGCTTCAAGTAAGATTTCTTGGCCTGCCAGGGGTCTTGTTGTCCCTTCTTATGTGAGAGCTAATTAACACTAGAATTACCAGAGCCTACGAAAAAACTTGTAGATCCGTCCCACCTTAAATCGCGTCTTAAATCCGTTCGCAGCTCTCCGCGATCGTCTTTTGTCTTCTAAATGTGCAGATAAAGACAAGCTGCAAGCAGCCAGCTATTCCATCCCCCCACTGACTTAGAACATGCACGAACTTTTCCCAGCTCATGCCTTGATTGATTATCTGGGAGTGAAGTGGAGTTTTAGAGTGGAAATAATAGATCGTTATTTGGAACACACGCATTTCATGTGTGTTCCGTTTCTACAGTAATCTGTGTAAACACATTTTTAAAACAGAAATGTTTTTCATATTCTAGTAGTGAATGACAAAATGTAGGCATAAATTATATAATGTATGAAGCCTGAAGTCCAAATATCAAAGAAACACTTTCATAAAAGGTACAAATATAACAGAACAAGTGCGCTTTTATTCAAAAATATAACTGCAGAAAAAAAAGCCACCTAAGTGTGCGACATTGACACTCATTTACTACAACTGCTGCCGTGGCGCAACGGTATCAGTTGCTGACTGGGAACCAAAAGGTCACGAGTTCAATCCTGCACAACTCCCTTTTGAGAAGTGAACTGCTCTTATTCTTACTATTTTAGAATAAAAAGATACATTTGATTTCAGTCTGTAACAGCCGGTGAAATTTATGATACTTGTAAAGTTTAGCTTTGTTTTTTTTTTTATTCACTTTTCATTCTCTCAGTCGCGTTCAGGATCCTTATTCTACCAACCGCCCCCCCCTCCCAATCTGACACTGCTGTTTTCACATAAAGACGCGCTATAGCTCTGCAGTGTACTTGTGACTGCATTCTTGTACCAATGCTTGCGAACTGAAGTGTCTGCATGCACTTTTCGTGGAATTACACGTTTATTTTCTGAGCATGCCTGTGTTACTCAAACACAGGAACATATGTCGATGTAAAAGTATAATAAAACAAGTGCACTTTTATTCAAGTTACAGTAGGTGGTTAATATGACAGCTTGCGTGATGCAATGCTAAGAACTGCTGATTTCCATTCCGTGCTATATAAAATCATCACATTCAAATGTTAACAGTTCCCACACACCCAAGGACCGCCATTCCTACATTTACAACATGTGTACTTGTTGCAGTGTACAGACCTCTCTGTGCTATAGTTCCTATTACACTGAACAAGCACCTGTAATTTGCATCTCTATTCATTATCTCAAAACACCACGCACATTCACAGTAATTCCCAGTTATGTCCACCACTCACACCCAGACCCACAACCATACAGAACTGATTCCACATCAGAGAATTTCCAGCTCCAGCATAAATTCACACCCGATTAGTGCGATGATGTTTTCACATATATTGCCTTTCTTTCAGGTGTGTAATAGAAACCACAGCATAGAGAGAAGTGTGTACATTGTAACAGGTACACACATTGTAAATATAGGAAAGACGATACTTGCGTGTGTGTGAACTATTAACTGTTAACATTTGAATCTGATGATTGCATATAGCGCTGTCTTATTCAGTGCGCTTATTCAGTGCTCTTATTCAGTGCTCGCAAGAACATGCAGGTGGCCAGAGGCTGTGTGCTATAACATGCTGGCGGTGATCAACGCACATTTTAAAAAAAGAAAGAGACAAATATATGTGACCTTTTGAAGAAATCATTTTATGACGCGAATAGTACCAATCAGAAAACATCGTTGAAGCAATGCAATATTATTTGAAAACAAACAGCATCAGATCGGGTGTGAATTTATACTGGCGCTGTTTGAGTCAGATCAGAAGCTGAATAAGCTGAATAAGCTCCTGTTCTGACTCTAAGTAAAAAGCATGAATGAATCAACAGAAATAACTGCGATCAACATTTTAAACTTAACGATTTACAGTGCATACCAGTTTAAAAATTTTATGTCCATTTGAGGTTACAAAGAAAAAAAAATAACATTTTCTCCAAAGCAGGGAATCGAACTCGGGTCTCTCAGGCACGGCAGGGCTGAGTCAGGAAATCTTAGCATTATGCCACAGAAGGTGTTGTATCATTCTTAAACCTTTTGTAAAAGTGTTTATTTGATGTTTGGACTTCAGGCTTCACACATTCTATAGTTTATGCCTACATTTTGTAACATTTATTACTAAAATATGAAAAAGTTTCTGTTTTAACAATGGTTTACACAGATTACTGTAGAAACGGAACACACATGAAATGCGTGTGCTCCAAATAACGATCTGTTATTTCCACTCTAAAACTCCAGCACTTCAGTCACTCCCAGATAATCAAACAAGGCATGAGCTGGGAAAACTTAGTGAACATTCTGCGATGGTGGGGGATGGAATAGCCGGCTGCTTGCTGCTTGTCTAAATCGGCACATTTAGAAGACAAAAGAGAGGTGAGAACGATTTTAAGGTGGGCCGGATCTATGAGTTTTTTTGTAGATTCTGGTAATTCTAGAGTTTAAGGGGGTGTCAGCTTTCCATCAAGCAGAGATGAGTATTTTTGTGGTTACCTTATGGATTTTGAGCTGAGGGAAATCTAACAGGACACTGCTCTGCTGATGAGAATCTACTAGAGTCACAATGGCTAAGGAAAATATAAGTGGTTTATTAAGTGAATATTGTAGTTTTGTATGCAAGGCTGAACTCTGAGTAGCATTATATTTTGGTAAATTATTGGATAATTACTGCCCAACTGTTATTCTGTCTTCCACTGAATTGCAAATTGTGTGACTTTAATTTTATCTGAGCTGTCTTTTTAATTATCCCTTTACATAATTGTCATTTTATTTTTTTGTATTGAAGTGGAGTTATTGTTGTGTAATATTAATGCAAGCTGGTTTAATGCTGTATGTATGGAAAAATGTTATTCTGTAGAATTTAAATTATCTACATTAGTGCATATAAAGTGCATATAATATATATATATATATATATATATATATATATATATTATGAGATTACTAGCTGGTTATGCTGGAGAGTCATTAAGGTGCCTTCAGTATAATTGTGGATAATTACATAGTTTACATGAGTGCTTGAGTAGGTAGCATAACAATAAAATTGGGTACCAAGTTGAGCAAGGGAAACTACACCTTTCTTAAGAGAACTGTTGTTAAAATTAAACCATAACTCGAACATTTGTATTACTATTTAATTTAACAATTGTCCTTCTAAAATTCATCTTTCTTCAGTGCAGTATATAATAAATCCAGTCTGTACTGATTTTCACGTAGTTATTTTTTTCTTTTAAATGTGTTTCTATTGAAGTGATAAGCTTGTGAACTGTTCACTTATTTTTTTATTCTTTCTGAAGTCGGGGTGCCTCCTCTGCTGCTGCTGGGTATCCCAATAAGGGAGGCACAGTGTACATCATATCCACACTCAGCTACTACCACGGTTCAGGGGCCTCATGCATAACACCATGCGTAGAATTCACACTAAAACATGGCGTACGGACAAACGCGGAAATGTTCGTATGCACAAAAAAATCCAGATGCATAAATCTGTGCGTTCACCAACTTCCATGTTCTTCTGCTACATAAATTCCGGGCAGCATGAAAAGTAATGCACGTGCACACGCCTGTTGCCACTCCCCAAACTCCTCCTAGAATTACACCTCTTTGAATATGCAAATCAATCATAAATAGCTCTTAAGCACAGCGTTCTGTGAAAAGGCAATGGCAAAGCATGGGGGGAAACAGAAGAATTTCAGCAAATACCAAGTGGAGGCAAGGAAAAACGTATTATTTGTTGGTTTAAACAGTGGTATAAACAACAAAAGGAAGTTGATTGAGTGATACAGAGTGTTGGAGAAACTTGAAACTTCAAGTTCACAAAGTCGCACAGTGCCTGAAATAAAAAAGTTGTCAGATATCAAAGTCGCCATGAAAAGTTGACTTATAGCCCACCGTCTGAGTGTCATATGAAAGTTTATTAGGGTACAGAGAAAAAAAAATAGGGACACAGTGGGAAAAAAGCTTGAAATGTCAACTTTAAAATCCAATCGTAACTAAAGTAGCAAGTTAAATGCTTTGTTTTGTATGTGTTCTTCTATGTGCTGTATATGTGTGTGAATCACTACGTGCTTCTTAAACAGGTTTTCTCTTAATCTGACAGGACACAGAATCCATTACATTCATGATATTACAGCTCTCTGAATAATTTAAATACTGAGATGTATACTTGATATCATTTTCATGATGATATGAATTAAAGTATGTATTAAACATGGGAACACAGTGGCACAGTGATAGTGACGAGCTGGCGCCTCGTCCAGAGATTTTTCATGCCTCATGCAAGATGCTTGCTGTGCCGTGCACGACCTTATAATTTATTGCTGCACTACTGTCTCTTTCAAACGTACTAACCCCCAATTCCTGTCCTTCCTTTTCTTTCTCCAAAAATTCCAATCACCAAACAATCAGCTCTGTAATAGATTTAAAGCCATCTGTAAGCTGAGAATGCTGATTCTTCAAAACTTTTAAGGAACATTGAAATATCTTCGTAGTACATGTTTAATTATTCTATCCATCTATCCTTCCAGTGTCGCGCCAGCCCCAGCAAGAATACAGCGCGAGGCAGGAACAATTCGTGAACGGGGCGCCAGCTTCTTGCTACTGCTGCAAACCATACCCTCACATGTTTAATTATTAACAATATAGATTATTTAAATGAAGTTAAAGTTTTATCTGTATAATATAATAAACATATTTTGGTATATTTCATCTTAAAAATGATATCGTCGTCATATGTAAATATGTGCTAAAGTAGCTCAGGTTGTGCAATATTATAACTGTATCACATGTTTACAGTGAGGTAATTGTACTTATAAGTACAAACAGTTCTACAAGGAACACTTGATGGACTGTTCTTGGGATGAAACTGTTTCTGAACTGTGAGGTCAGTACAGGAAAGGCTCTGAAGCGTTTGCTGTATTAGAGCAGTTCAAATAGGCAGCATGGCTGAGGTAGCATGTGCTTGATGCTGTATACTGATAATTCTCTTTCCGATCAGCTGCTGTAGAGCTGTGATTCCACACTCAGATACAGTGATATAAATACGCCGAGTGGTGCAATGAGAGTAATATGGAAAAAGATGATCCGCTATGGCAACCCCTAACGGGAGCAGCTGAAAGAAGAAGAAGAAGGTGCAGTGAGAGTAACAACGCTAAAGCAGCTATGGTATTTGAAATAGTTTTGCTATTCTGTGGACCATTATATTGTTACAGGTTAACTGCAATCAGATGCCTTAAACTAATAAACAATACGCGGTTAATTTCAGTGTATATGATAAAGCTTCATCAGGGATGTGGATCTAAAAAAGAATGGGAAACCACACTAGAACAAAGCACTGCTTTGATGCTGGGTGCCGCCAGTTTGCAAAACCGAGTGGAGAACGCCAGGGTTTGAGCTACTGTGAAAATGTGCGTGGCTTTATGCTAAGTTTAGGTTTTATACATCGTGATCTGAACATGGAAATGGGAGTACGCAACATGTTTGTGTGTACGCACTGTTTATACATGAGGCCCCAGTTCATTAGCATGACACTGACTGCAGTTATGTTCTGATCAAAAATCATTTGAATGATTTATTATTCTGTAGTGCATTTCTGGAGAAAAAATATTGTTTGAGTTTTGCTTAAAAATAATGGTTGAAGATGGCGGTGCAGTCGGGCACAACAGCTTTTTGCTCTCCAGTCTGGTGCTTTGTTTGTTTAGTTTCGTTTTTGATTGTCAATTTGTGTATATAGTTATCAGGATTTAATCAGTATTAGAAAACAGTATAGATTAAGCATCATTATCCACTATCAGTGGATTTATAACATACTGGAAGAGAGCACCTGGGACGTTGTGAATTATTATTGAACCCAGTAAACGATGGAGACGTCAGAGGGAGATGAAGCAGAAGCGGGGATGCCAATAGGGGTCTACAGGGTAGGCTAAGAAAATAACCCTGCAAACCTCTGTTACCTAGCATCTTTCTCACCCACACAAGATTGATTACTTGCAAAATGCACGAGTTGGAGCTAAATATTTCTGCAAATGTGTCCAGAACTGATGCATAATGATCATAACAGAGACATGGCTTCACCTGCAAATCCCCAGTGCTGCAATTTAACTACTGGACCACACAATCCACTGGCAGGAAAGGAACAAACACTCAGGTAAGAATTTGGGGCCGTGGTTTATGCATGTATGTGCACAATGACTGGTGTACAGAGTTATACACAGACATTGTTCCTCACTTATAAGTTCTGTCAATCATTTGCAGACCATTCTTTTTACCAAGAGAGATGACTGTGGTAATTGTGACTGCTGTTTACATTTCACCAGACGCAAATGTTAGTAGAGCTCTTAATATCCTTTATACTAAAATAAATAAACAGCAGCAGGCCTATTCCGATGGCGCACATATCATTGCTGGTAAATATAATCAAGCATGTTTAAAGACGTAGTTTTTAAATTCACCCAGTATGTGAAGTGCTCTGCTAAAGACTGTGTGGAACATGACCCGGACACAGGCAGGCAGACACGTTAAAATCACCCAACACAGGTTTATTTTGCTGCTCCATATTTACAATAAAGTGCTCAAAAGTCCCCAAGTCCCCAAAATCCTGGCCACAACACAATGCCTTCTCCTTCTTCAGGCCACCTCCTTCTCTCTCCTCCAGACCTCGTCCATCTTCCACCCAACTCTCGTCCTGAATGAAGGGCGGCAGCCCCTTTTATCCTCACCCGGATGTGCTCCAGGTGCTTTCCGGCAATCTTTCACCGGCACTCCCCAGTGTGGTGGAAGTGCCGGCTGCGTTACCAGAAGCACTCCGGGTGTCCCTGATCCTCTTTCCCCCAGCACTTTCGGGTTTGGCAGAAGTGCTGAGGTCCAGGGCTCCCAAGGCATTCGGGTGCCCCCTGGCGGTGACCACGGGCCCCTACAGGGATGAGCTTCCATGGGGACCATGAGGTCCCCATAGCCGCCAGGGCAGTCGCCCCCACGTGGTCTGGGGAAGGTGTAAGCCCTCTTCCGGTCCTCCGGGGCATCCCGGCCGGGTCGCCCCCCCAGCCACCTGCGACAGTGCCCCACCGCCAGCGAAGACCCGTCGGGCGGAGCGTCTCGTCCCGCGAGGGCAGCTCATCCCTGAAGTGGGTCCTACTCCTGCAGCTCCCGGGTCCGGTCCTGTCAAACAAACAGAAATAGGGGTGGAGATGCTGCCTGGACACCACCACCTGGTGTCCTGTCGTGCCTTGCACAGGCAGCACTCCCCCCTCCTACCAGCACCCCGGGGCCTGCTCTTTCGGCACCCCTTCCGAGGTTTCCGTGCCCCTTTGGTTGGAGCTACTCGCGCCCTAGTAGCCTCTGCCAGCTGTGGTAGTGCCCCATCGCCAGCAAAAAGCCGTCCAGTGAAGTGGCCTATCCCGCGAGGGCAGATCCCCAACGAAGCAGATCCTACTGCTCGTCCAGGGTCCGGTCCTGCAACACATACAGCAAGAGGGGCAGAGACGCTGCCTGGACACCACCTCCTGGTGTCACTCCGTTCTGCGCACTGGCAGCACTCCCCCCTCCGACCAGCACCAAATGACTTGCCTTTTCGGCACCCCCTCTACGGGTTCCGTGCCCATCTGCTCAGAACAGACAGGTCAGCTCGTTTGTCCAACACCACCGCCGACTCTGGGGCTTCCCTCTGCCTCCGCAGAGGACGGCCATTCCCTTGTCAGAGGAACTGGCATTCTCCCCTCGATTCCTCCCTTTTCTCTTGGACGCCATGACGGCTTGGGTCTGCACATGGCAAACGCACAGGTCCAATCCCGTCTGTGTCCCTACAGAGCAACGTTCGATCCCCACAAACAGAGGCAAAGGTGCGTACACTCAATGATCCTGTGTACCCTTTTTATGTAATAATAGACCGGTTAATCAAAGCAAATGCTCAACTAGAATAGATTGTTGATACAAGTGTAATCAAATATTGTATGATCATTCCAGGGATTCTGAAACTTTTATTCTTGGCATACCCCCTCCAGCAATAAAAGGTTTTGAAATACAATAATTTGTTCAGTCTTAAATTGTTAAGTACTGAACTCGTTGTCACAAGCCAACTACAGAGCAGATGGCCTGCTAGTAGCTGGAACAGACTGAGACCAAAGGTATACAGTAAGTAAGAGTCAATAAAATCTTTGCAGATGTTGAAAAAAGGCTGTTTATTTGTAAAACACTTCCATTAAAATATCCACACTTCTTGTATATTTGTATATTTAGAGTATCAAATATTGCAAAAAATAATCAAAGTTCAGTGGAAAATTCCAAAAGCAAAAACACAAAGGACAAAGGAAAAAAATATCCCCTACTGTGTCATGGACAAAAACGGAAACAAAATGGGCTGCTAATCTTAGAACACTTGCCTTACTAAATTACAAAAAGAATGAATAAGAATATCAGCACTACAGTAAAAAATGGAAGAGCTTCACTTCAACCCTAAACAGAATAACAAGACTCCTCCAGGCACTAAATAAGAAGCCTAAATTGCCTCATATCAATAACATAAAGCCCCTACCTTGCAGACAAGTAAGCCCACACCCATCTGACACCTCTTACCCTGGGCAACTCCAGACTGTAACACAGTTCAGCACCTCTCTGGGAGTTTGGTTTGAGAACGTGTGCTGTGTGTTGAGATGAGCCCAACTATATCTAGAGGGTACCTCTCTACCTCCCACACTAGCTAAGGTTCCTTCCCCGTTAGCTAGGGACAGGTCCTCCACCAAAGCAACAATGCAACAGACTTTTATGGCTCTTCATGCAAATGGTAGGCCCACTAGAAAGAATACTGAGGGTATGGTGGGAACATTTGTCAGATTCCCCTATCTGGGAGGTCTTCAACTCACACATCCTGACTAATTTCTCTTGCATTCCAAGGGAGACTAGGGAAACTGAATCTTAATGGGCCATGTTCCATGATTGCTTTGCTGAGGCGCCTGCGCATACTTGCAGATATAAAGTCATTGGTGCCTATCGTGACTGCAATCTCTGAATCCAGGTGGAGCCTTCAGACTGCGGATGGATTTCTTTTGACTTTTGTTAGCTTGTGGGACTCCAGAAGCAGCTGATAGGTTCCTACAGGAAAAGCAAAGTGTGACAATGGCAGTGGTGGAATTCCTTCTGTAATTAATGAACAATCAAATATAGAAGCCTTTGATAAATGTTACTTACTTTGCTCAACAAGACATGCCCTGAGCAAGATGTATACAACTGGAAAAAGATCAAATTTACTCAGTAGAGTGAACCCAGTTACTTTGCCAAGTACTACAGCCTTTCTTATATGCAGTTTTTTAATTTTGCCTTAGAGAGTGGTAATAGAGCTTATCTTTTGTTGTCTGCTTTCTAACTTATTTCAGGAGAGAGTGGTAAGGAATAATAACTAGAAAAAGAGATTGTTAAGCAAAAAGACAAGTATAATTAAAACCAGAATAAATTAAGACAAAAACGCAAATTTTCCTTGAATTTAATTACCAAATGGGTTGTTCAATCTGGCATGTGGAGCCAGACATGGTTACCTGTTATCACCAATTCTATTTGCTTATTCTTTTGAACTCCTGACTATCTGCCTCTGCAAATTACAACCAGGAGGTAAGAGACATTCAGAAATGGCCCACAAATTGAATTATCAGCAGAGTACTGTTGCCACCAATAAAGAATCACAAGACGTTATGAAAATAAAAGCAAAATGCAAATACTGTATATACATCAAAATGGGTTCTATTGTAAACTAGTTTCACAGGGGCAGACGTGGTTCTAAAATGAGAACACACATCTAGGTAAACCTATTAAACAATCTGCAAAGGCTATGCTCATGGGGTTTCTTCGTAAAAACCCACCTGCAACTTGTATTTTAAATTGCTTAGGTTTTAGGGAGAGAACAAAAAAAACTGAACAAAAGACTTAGCTCTGAGAGAAAATGTAAGCCTAAATTGCTGTTATCCATTCAGGTGCTCAGTATCTCTAGGTATCTGAAGCTTAATGATGAATTTGTACATTGTAATAAGTACTGTGACAGAGGAAACAGACAGATACACACAAGCAAACACACAGACAACTCCATATACTTGGCTCCACACATTTGAGAGGTGCCGATATATTTCGGTTTAACTATTGTATCATTATATGACATAAAAAGAGCAAATAGAGTTTAGATAAGCATTGTGGTTTATGGATATACTATGTGTTAAAATGCTGTGCCTATATTCTGGCATGGCATGTTTGCATTTACAATTAGACAGTAATGTTAACTTCTTTTAATTACTTGTTTAGACATGCAGTCAGAAGGTGAATATTGTGCAATGTCGTCACGCTTTTACTGGTGCCATTAAGCAGATATGAGGATTCGGGTGTTTTGAGTACTGAAATGTCAATCTCCTGTGGCTCTTCATTATCATCTCTTGTAGTACAAGATTACACCTTGCCTGAAGAAGGGGCCTGAGTTGCCTCGAAAGCTTGCATATTGTAATCTTTTTAGTTAGCCAATAAAAGGTGTCATTTTGCTTGGCTTTTCTCTATTATCATCTCTTGGTAACACTTTAGCTTAGGTACTGCAAAAATGCATCTGTTAATCATTTACTAATATGTAAAAAGGCCTTAGCAAAGGCTTCCATTGGTCTTTATTACTCTTATAAAACATAAAAAATAGGTTATTCATCTCTTTACAGTGTGGCATATTAAGATCCTTTGATACTCTGCTAAATTACTGGTTAATATGAATTACTCATAGGTATTACAATGCCAAGAGAAATATTTCTCAATTGAGCCACCTTTGACCATTCCAAAATTATTTTAGTAGGTCACTTTACATTGATGAAATATCACTTAACTGATGCTTTGTACATGTTAGTAGTACTAGTAAATACATACAAGTAAATGCTTAATAGATGCTTTTTTGCAGTGTCTAAACTAAACTGTTACCCATCTCTCTTAACCATCAAATCTTTTGACGGCATACGACACACCATTTACATATTTTCATGAATATAGCTGCCAATTCCTGAAAGCTTACATCAATTCTTACACTATTGCTTTAATGGTGAACAGCTGCAACAACGCATCATTTACAATTACCAATCAATTGATTCTTTAAACACAAATGTATAATCTGATGTTTTCTCTTGCAACGGACTATGTTTATTTTCGAAACTTGTAATGTACTCTGTGCACACTCGACACAAATTTGTATGCTTAATGCTATTTTTTTAGGAGACCTTTCCACTGTTGATGGTTCATGGCAATCAGAAGCTTGTGCTCTGTAAAACCAGTTTAACAAGAGCACCATTGCTCTTTGCAGTTTAAAATCACTGCCACTACTTTGAGTGCCACCTGTATGAGGTGTTGGATTAATTTAGAAATGTGACACTCAGTGAGCCTTCTAATTGTTCTCACCCAGATTTAAGCACAATTCACTCATGATTGTCTCCAGAAGTATAAATACTGCTCAAACTATTAAAGGGACACTCTGTGGTGTAGCAGGTCCACAGCTCAAGTCAAAAAGGCCACTTTTTAAATAAATAGTCACTGTACTTGCAGCTTAGAGAGGGGGCGTGGTAGTGTGGTGGGAGCAGTTCCTGGGTCATTCATGACGCGGACGGTCCTCGCTTAAGTGCACAGGTGAGAAATTGTCCGCATCTGTAATTGTTGCCTGGAGCTGCTGATTGCCACACCTGATCCACGTCCCTGGAGCATATAATAGAAGTGCGAGGCGGTCAGGGGGATAGAAAAGAGAGAAGAGAAGGAGGGTGAAAAAGAACGGGAGGTTGAAGGAGATGGGTGGCAGGAATAAGAAAGCCGGTGCGTGAGAGCGAGAGCAGGTTGGACGGTAATACAGCTGGTAGGAGAGCTCCAGAGGAGTGTTTGGCCGACTCGTGAGAGGGCAGATTGAAGTGGTTGCTCCAACTGAGCTGTTTGGAGGAGCTGGAGTGACCGGTAGTGGAGTTGACTGGCCGCTGAAGGAAGCGGAGTCATGGAGGCTTTGGACGTGTTGAGCCCCAGTGTGAGCGCCCTGGCCACTGGGGAAGGAACCCAAGTCTCAGTCCGGCTGGAGCCAGACGTAGTCGGGGATTGGAGGGCTACTGGACCAGAATTTGAAGGGAGCTGCATTTTACTGGTAAGGCGACTCCCCTGTTGTCGGGCCTGTAGGGGAGAAGCAGGGGAGCATCCAGTAAAGAATAAGTAAGTACTGGATTTTTAAAGAAAGACTGCCTCCAGCCATTGTTTTTAACCTTGTTTTAAAAGGATTTTTCTATTGTGTTTTTAACCTCCACGGATTCACCTGTTTTATTGGATTATTTATTTAATGACTTATTTGAAGCACTGCACTATTTATTTGGACACTTTGTTTTTGATTTTGCTGTTTTTAATAAAAGCACTTCACACTTTTTGCACCATCCCCTTGCTTTGATGTGTCTCACTGTCCAGCTCATCAGTGACATTACCGACAGTATCGGGTTCGAGAGCTCCCAGAAGCTGGATGGGAGCATGGAGCAGAACCCGCATCGTCACACGCTTTTTAATCAGAGTATAGCATCAAGTCAGTGAAACTTCTGGGATATTGATCTGGTCAGTTAAGTAGCAGAGGGGGCTGTTAATCAGTTTCAGCTGCTTTGGTGTTAATGAAATTAACAACAGGTGCCCCACAGGGGCAACAATGAGACTCACCTTTTCTGACTGTTTCTTGACTAGTTTTGCATTTGGCTACAGTCAGTTTCATTACTGGTAGCATGAGATGATACCTGGACCCTACAGAGGTTGCACAGGTAGTCCAACTTCTCCAGGATGGCACATCAATACGTGCCATTGCCAAAAGGTTTGCTGTGTCTCCCAGCACAGTCTCAAGGGCAAGGAGGAAATTCCAGGAGACAGGCAGTTATTCTAGGAGAGCTGGACAGGGCCGAAGAAGGTCCTTAACCCATCAGCAGGACTGGTACCTGCTCCTTTGGGCAAAGAGGAACAGGATGAGCACTACCAGAGCCCTAAAAAATTACCTCCAGCAGGCCACTGGTATAAATGTATCTGACCAAACAATCAGAAACAGACTTCATGCAGGTGACCTGAGGGCCAGCTTTCCTCTAGTGGGCCATGTGCTCATTGCCCGGCACCGTGGAGCTCGATTGGCATTTGCCATAGAATACCAGAATTATCAGGTCCACCTCTGCCGTCCTGTGCTTTTCACAGATGAGAGCAGGTTCACCATGAAAGGGTCTGTAGAAGCTCTGGAGAACATTATGCTGCCTGTAACTTCTTTCAGCACAACCGGTTTGGTGATGGGTCAGTGATGGTCTGGGGACGCACAGAACTCTACAGGCTAGACAACGGCACCTTGAATGCCATTAGGTATCGGGATGAAATCCTTGGACCCATAGTCAGACCCTATGCTGGTGCAGTGGGTCCCGAGTTCCTCCTTGTGCACGACAATGCCTGGCCTAATGGAGTGAGAGTATGGAGGCGGTTCATGGAGGATGAAGGAATTGATACCATTGACTGGCCCCCACACTCACCTGACCTAAATCCAGTAGAACACCTCTGGAACATTATGTTTTGGTCCATCCGACGTCACCATGTTGCGCACCTCAGACAGCCCAGGAGCTCAGTGATGCCCTGGTCCAGATCTGGGAGGACATCCCCCAGGGCACCATCTATTGTCTCATTAGGAGCATGCTACTATAGATTGTTCCAATTTATCTCAAAAGTGTACACCGACATGATTTAAGGTAAGGTTGTCAAGTTCAGTCCTGGCAGGGTGCAGTAACTACATGTTTTTGTTCTAACTCAATTTCTTAATTAGAAGCCAATTTTTGATCAAGCATCATTTTAGTCTCTAATTTTGTGTAACTCATTTGTTAATTTCTTCTTTCAATCTTAAACAGCTGTATTTTCTGTTTTTAATTATCTCTTGCTATTTTAAACAAGTTGCCAATTAAGATTAAGATTCAAACAAAACAAGCAGTCAGACATCTACTGTAACTTGGTTCCATTTACAACAGTATTTGTCATGAAGTAATTAATTTTAGTAAAATATTGGGAAAGAAATTGAGTGAAAAGGTAAAAGACTGACAATTGGTAGTATGCTCCAGATCACAAATTATTTGAATAATATCATCAGGAAAAAAAACATCTACAATTTGAAAATGACCTGATGTGGCAGAATGCAAACTTTAACAAGCCATACATTCAAATAAGTTCTGTTATAGGGAAGGATTGGCTTCTAATTAAGCAAATAGCTGGTAACAGAAACCTGCATCACCAGACAGAGTGACAGAGCTGGCAGTTAGTGATTCGGCAGGTCTAAACTACAATTGAAGGTTGTGTGTTTCTTTCTGTTGGCCTTATCTAACCTGCATATGTGTGGGTGAGTAAGCCTATTGCTACTCACATTTATTTATGAAATACAGAAACATAGTTGAGATTATCTCTTTACTGTATATGTTTTTTTCACCAAATTTAACTGTCCAAATATCACTTGCTAATGGCAAATCCAAATACTGTACATCTACTTAATGACTCAGTATGCTTAAGTGTATAACGTGCCTTGTAAAAGGAAGAGAGAGAAACCAGATGCAAGGTAAAGTATTTATGAGCTTGCTATCCATTTTTAAACTTCCCTTGAAATTTTTATTCAATACACATGTGCAAGGATTCATCCACCATAGTAATTAATCTCCCATGTTGTAAAATACAATTTTTTATTGAATATTTGGTGAAATAAATAATATATTATGACTGATGCACAATTTTGTGCTTGAAGTTTGAGCATTGCTGTCTCTCTGTTGTGGAAGTGTATCATGCAACTGACTACTTCCTGCACATCACTGAATGCTATTTGGTTGGCAGGTGCTACCTACCCGTGATCCTGTAATGGAAATATCGGGTTTGAAAAATGAAAAAATTGTTGACTAGTGTGGACCATAATACTTATTACTTTTAATATTACCTAAATGTTGTGAAAATCTCAACCTAAAATGTTGGTAAAATGAGAAAAAATTACAGAAAGCCTGAGATTTCAGCAATGAAGGGCTGACCCATGACGTCAGAGTCAAAGTACATGTTTGATTGTAGATTTGGGGAATGAGAAGAGACACCGATAAATCCTATGGGTATCTATGTAGCATTAAAAATCATTAAAAGATCATTTTTGAGTTTCTGCTAATTAAAGCAAATTTAGGCAGTTAAGAAGAACTGGGATATGTGGACCTTTAATGCTGAGCGGACATTCAAGTTTATGGTGAACTGGCAGCATTTTAACACTGGACGGCATCCCCTGCCCAAGATAAACAACAAAGCTTCCTGCCTAAATATCATTATGTCTACAAATATAATGCGAGTCGGGTGAAAATTGGGAGGGACTAAGAGAAGCCAAGGTGAGAGACAGGAGTTGGGAGGAGGAGCTTTTTTGTAGTACTGTAAATACAGAAAACTGGGAAGTATCACAGCAAAGAGAGAGGTACCAACAGTCCTGTAAATTAGGCCCAGTTGGAGTCGCAAGATAAAGTAGCACTGGAATCATAGGGTAGAAGGGTCCTTTCATTAGATTGGCCAGCCCAGCACTGACTTAACTGTAGAATGGCCAGTAGAGGGGAGGTAGCTTGTTGGCCAAGGTCTCCAGGACTTTGATTGTGTCTGGCTTGTCTGATTCTTTTTCTACAGTCTGGCTATGGTTCTATAATTAACTGATAAATAGATGTTGTTGTTTTTCTTTTATGTTAAATAGTTTCTATTTTGTTTTTGATGTATTTGAACAACAATTGATTTGTATCCTCATATGTGATAGTTCTGTATTTAGTGAGTGGTATAATCTATTTTTGCATTTTGCCTTGAGAGTTGTCGCTCTGTGCCTACACTTGGTGAGGAGCGTTGTGCAAAAACAAAGTAGTTTCTACTATTGTATTTCTGAGGTGGCAATGGCAGATTGGCCAGCTAGGTCTGTGTTCTGTTTTGTGCTTTGTATTTACCACATTTTTTGACACTCATTGCACGCCCAACTTATTTGGAAGGGGTCTCTCTCTAAACTGCCTTTCCCAACATTTCTTCCATTTTTTTCCCTACAAGGGTTTTTTTCTGAATTTTTTCTTGTCTTCTTAGGGAGTAAAGACTGGATGGTTGTCAAAATACAAAGCCTGTTAAACCCCATTGAGGCATTCCTTGTGCGATTTTGGGCTATACAAAAAATAAATTGTTTTCTGTTTGGTTTTGCTTTTTCAGTTTGGGTCTTTCTCTCTACCCTATACTTAGAGTTTTTGATTTACAAAAACTGTAGTTGTGGATGATTTTGGAATATTTTTGACATTATTCCTGTTGAGAGACACTGAGGTGGGGCTCTGCTATTAAAATTTATTCCTTAAAGGAGTACTTTGGTGAATATGAGTCATAAACATGCATATTTCACTTTTTAAATTCTTCCCTTCTATTGAAATGTGCATTTAACCGCTTATTATGTTTTTATATAATCTAATGCGGAAACACTACTCATCTAACTCAGCATATATAACGTTGTTCATTATCTTGTTAACAGTAGAATCCCTGAAACATACAAAAAAAGTCATAATCTCAGGCCACCTTAAATTTCTTCGCACTTCTCCATTAGCATCCCTTGTTTTGCAAATGTGTTGATCAGCACAGGCAGCAAACAGCCTGCTAGCCCATCAATAACGGAGCTAAAGTCAGTCACAAAATTCTCAGAGCTCAAGTGTGTTTATCTGGGTGTGAGGTGCTTGGAGTTGTACAGGGTAAATAATATATCGTTATTTGGAATGCATACATTTCATGTGTGTTCCGTGTCTACAATGATCTGTGTAAATGAAGAATGACAGGAAATGCAAGGCAAGAAATGCTGAACACATACTTAAAACAGAAACTTATTCCATGTTATACGAATAATGTGTGAAGATTTAGTCCAAATATCAAATGCACAAGTTATATTCAAGAATATAATTTAAAAAAATCATTCAATTTATATGTTGCTGTCAATGTGTTAAAAACCCAAGCTCAAATGTCAATCGACAGAAATTTGATACGTATTCTTGGATGGTGCAGAGGTAAGAACTGCTGCCTTATAACCAAAAGCTTGCATGTTCAAGTCTGGGTGCTCTGCGTTTTGAGTAATGAGATGCAATTATTATTACTATAATACAATAAAAACATACATTTGATTTGAGTCTGCAACACCAGTGTACATTTTGGATACTTGTAAAGTTAGTGCTTTTTTTTATTATTCAGTTTTATTCTGTCAGTGATGTTCATGTGGTACAACGAACTTGCCTCTCCATTTCCGAGTTGATGGCATTTATTCTCTACTCTTTTCACAAAAGCAACGATGAGCACAGTTGCAGCTGTGGTTGATGTGGTATTAACTTGTAACATGTTGACTTTCACAGACACAACAATCTTAAACCTTATTCGTAATTACTGCAAAGATTAATTGTACAGAAAACTGGCTAAGCCTTTTGTTAAAATTAATTCGATCCCATAATTTTCAAACATTTTCTGAAAACCACTTTTTCCATTATAAAATTATGGATGTCGGGAAGGAAATAAATGGCAATATAACTTTTTCATTAATAAAACTATGCTCATTCAAGCCAAAACAATTTTAAAGTTACTAGTTACCAAAACATGCAGATATTTTAAATGTGGGATGAAGCTGAAGTACCCCTGAAAAAGCTTACTTGCAATTAATCCTGGGCATTCAGAACTGCAAAGTAGCAGTTGTGACAGGCGACCGGCTATGGACTCCGGTCGTCACCCCCAGGCCGCTAGGAGGAGCCCTCCGGACAGCATATTTGTGCCCCGAGTTCCAGCAGGGCCTCATGGACTTTGTAGTGTTTTGACACAGCCCTGCTGGATACCCTGGGGGCCGCCAGGAGTCGCTGTAGGGGGGCTAGTGGGCTCTGTCATGCCCTATAACCCGGGAGTGCATCCCAGTCACGTGACTGGAAGAAGCGATGTGCTCCCGGGATGAAGAAAAGGACTTTGCCCTGACCCGGAAGGAAAACAGACTTGTGGGTTTGGCTTGGGGCCACTTCCGGGTCAGGGGCTATAAAAGGACTCTGGGTGAGCCCAGACATTTGAGCTGAGCTGGGAGGTAGGGTGGCGACGTGTCTGGGAGAGGAGGAGTATTGTTATTATTGAGAAAGAGTTTATTGTATATGAGTGTGGAGTGGAGGGTGCTTTGTGCACAGTATAAGATTATAATAAAGAATTATTATACTTTCACCTGGTCCGAAGAGTGGTACCTGAGGGTTCGAGAGGTGGACGACACGCTTAACTGCTACACTGGCGTAGTCGGCAGGAGTCTCTGGCCGTCTGGAGGCAGAGGATCTGCATCAATAATCAAATTCGTTGTGGCAGAGAACCCTACAAAGGTCCCGCTAGTAACCGCGGAGGTGAAAACTCCACCTGCGACCAAGAGCGCTGCAGCTGAGAGCCGTCCTCTACAGCAGGCGAGTATGGGGAAGAAGACTGGGAAGAAGGCTGGAGTTGTCCAGAAGACTTCGGTCCCAGACCCGATGGAGACGCTGTGGACTTACCTAACAGGCGGTGAGGAGGATCAGGCACGGCTCAAAGCCGAGCAAACCCGAGCGGACAGACAACCGGAGCCGCGTAGAATCGCGACTCCCGACGATTATTACCGGGAGTTGGAGCGGGATCATCTACGGGCCGAGGTAAGTGCTGGAGGAGCACTCAAACCGCCGGAGACTGTTTATTCTCTGTTTGCAGAGGCCTGCCTGCACAAAGCGGACAGCGAGCATGCCTGCCTCAGACCCAGGCAAGATGGCCGCGACAAGAAGAAGGCGAGCCAGTCTGGGAAACCGCAGAGGGGAAGCCCATATGCCGATACCGTCCACGTGACCTCGCGCGATGGATGCCGGGATGGGAAAGACCTCCTCGGTTCCTTAGGTGAGGACACGTCTTCCCCGACGCGTCTGAGCTCCCTGAAGGGGAAGGGGGCGGCGAGCGAAGCGGCGCCATTAATTAATAAAGAGGGACGGGACGTGACTGTAGTGTCTGCCGGCAAAATTAAAAAGGCAGACCGCAGCCAGCCGCAGGGGGCTACCCGTTCCTCTAAAGACTCCAAGTCCCAGAAGCCTTCGCGAAGCCCAGCAGAGCACGTGCCCGGAGGGGACGTGCTCATTGGTTCCCGGTCGGTAGGTGACCAAAATACGGAAATGTATGTCCCTCCGGCCGAATTAACTGACTATATGATACGGGATCTCGAAGAGATACTCGAGCCCGTACTGGGTTTCTTTCAGGGGATCGAGGACCTGAGGAGACGGATAGAGGAGCTGGGAGCCACGGTCGAAGCGCCGCTGAGGAAACTACAGGAATACCTTCGGCGGTTAGGCCGTGAAGCCCCGGCCTCGATTGATTCGGCGGTGCAGGTGAGTAAAATCTGCGCCGTATATAATAAGGGGACGCAGTGTGAATCGGCACCGTGTTTAATAAGTTGCGGTTGCCAAAGCACTGTGTCTCCGACAGTTGAATGTGGCACGATGACGGAGTGGTCGGGTAATTGTCCGTTAGAACCGGAGCAGCGGTATCAGACGCTGCTCGGGACTAAGGCGGACGTTATAAGCCCGACCCGTGTGATAAAGGGGTTGCCGTTGGTTACCGATGAGGCGGGGGAAGCACCGATCGTCCCGAGACAGCTGAATAGTGCTGTTACCCGGAGCGATACGGTACTAATGACGCCGCCTCTGAGTTTACATAGGACAACGGGCGTGCAAACAGCAAAGAGGCTCTCTCTTTCCCATAGAGAGCCTCACGTTGTGCACAAGCCCCAGAGAAAGCAGGAGATCCCCACACAGAAATGCGGGTCTCCTAACAGGGAAGAGGATAGGGCAAAGAGCAGCAAAGCGGCTGTTAACCCCCTCCTTGGCGGAGGACAGGGTGGAGCTGACAGAATTCCCGAGGTGCTTCAGGTCTCGGGAAGAGAGGCCACCAGGAGGACGTCGGCGGTGCTACAACTGCCGGCAACCGGGCCACGTATGGCGTAGTTGTCCCCGGAGGACAGGGGAGCGGTGGAACAGCAGATACACCGTCCCTCCAAGGTTCGCCGGGGGGTCTAGACAACGGAACCATGGCCCGGATCCCGCGCCCTCCTGGAGGAGGACGTCCCTCGCGGGAATCAACGCTCCGCCCCACTGCTCGTCGCTAAGGGGGAGGGACTGTGACAGGCGACCGGCTATGGACTCCGGTCGTCACCCCCAGGCCGCTAGGAGGAGCCCTCCGGACAGCATATTTGTGCCCCGAGTTCCAGCAGGGCCTCATGGACTTTGTAGTGTTTTGACACAGCCCTGCTGGATACCCTGGGGGCCGCCAGGAGTCGCTGTAGGGGGGCTAGTGGGCTCTGTCATGCCCTATAACCCGGGAGTGCATCCCAGTCACGTGACTGGAAGAAGCGATGTGCTCCCGGGATGAAGAAAAGGACTTTGCCCTGACCCGGAAGGAAAACAGACTTGTGGGTTTGGCTTGGGGCCACTTCCGGGTCAGGGGCTATAAAAGGACTCTGGGTGAGCCCAGACATTTGAGCTGAGCTGGGAGGTAGGGTGGCGACGTGTCTGGGAGAGGAGGAGTATTGTTATTATTGAGAAAGAGTTTATTGTATATGAGTGTGGAGTGGAGGGTGCTTTGTGCACAGTATAAGATTATAATAAAGAATTATTATACTTTCACCTGGTCCGAAGAGTGGTACCTGAGGGTTCGAGAGGTGGACGACACGCTTAACTGCTACACAGTCTAAATACTGTAACTCTGCCACTTTACTTCTAAATGGTAACTATGAAGTTGCATTGTTTTGAGACTAATTCTATTAATCTAATTCCAGTTAACACCTTAATTTATTATTAGTGTTATGATTAATCTAGCTTTCATTGTTAGTTTATGTATAGCTAAACATTCTGGTGTAAAACTCTTTAGGATTTCAGCTTTGTGATTGTCAATGACTGTGCTTTTCGTATCAACAAATTCCAACTTCAATCATTTACATACTCTGGGTTATTGTATATATATATTGTTTTCAGAAGTAATTTTCATTTTTAGGAAAGAGAAAAGTATATCCATCAACTCATGGTTTAATTTAGTTCAGTGTCACTAATACCTTGATGTGTCCTGGGAAGATTAGGTGCAAATGCAGGAATCAGCCCTTTACAAGGTGGCATTTCATTTCTTTGTTTTAGTTGCTTTTCACTAAGCTAGTGCAGTTTCACTACTGTTGTCATATTCTTTTTGGTTTTTTTTCTTGTATCCAAACTGTCTGAGAATAAATGTTGGACTCAACTAAGCAGTGCTGGGTCCATGCCTTGATACAAGGAGAGCTTGTTTGACACCACATCAAAACAAATAATTACTAAATAATATCAACCAATAATGTTTTTTTAGTTGTCAGTCAGTCATAAGCATTTAATATATTATTTTCAGCTTTGCAAGGATCAGCTCACTAAAGTAACATTCAATTCTAAATGTTTAATGTTCTTTGTAAAATACGGATATCCAGTACTGAAAATTTTCCTTGCAAATGAAATATTATTTCACAGCTAAAACATTTAGAAAAATAATTTTTCAGCACAGAAAATGTGCATTAACTGTTTGTAAGGATAACTCTTTAAAGCAGATATTATTTGTAACACTACACTCTACTCTCATTAGTTATCCTGGTGTAAAACTTTTCTCTATGTACTTTTCTTCCCTTAGAATTTTCAAGTATAATGCAGTGAAAATCATCTGCAAGTCAAAGTTCACAGTCCGGGCATTAGATTGGCAAGAATTTCCAAAAAAAGAATGACATATTTCTATTTGTAGGCTGGAAATTGAAATGCAGTAGTTGTATTGTACTTGCAGTATTATCACATGTAAAATTCTTACTTGTCCAACTACACAAAGTGTCACTGCTCTCCAGCACCATTATAAACAAGAATAATAATGCATACTCCTTAGCCATGTTTTCATACCACTTCTTCAGTTATACTTGAATTTATCAAGTGACTTCTCTATGCATTCTGATGTAAACTGCAGAAGATATATAAAATGTAGCAGCAAAAACATCTCATTTAAGCAAGTAACCTGAACACTGCACCTTTATAGTAATTTCCTTATTATATAGCAAAGGGAAGGTTTATCATATGGAATGATGCACAGTCATCCTTCCAAATGTATTTAATGAGTAGTTGTGTAATTAAATATCACTCTGAATACCATGTTCCTCGTGATCACAACTGTGTAACTTACACCATTAAAATGTGTGTAATAAAATACTAGGCCTATAGGGCTGTAAAGTGTCATGTCTAATTTACACATGTTCCATTCTCATGTGTGAAATGGGCTTCCATATTCTTAAGACCTTATATATATGTCAAGTCTATCTGTAATGGAGAAATATTTCAGGGGTACACTTACTCATCTCCCTTTTCAGCCTCAGACAGGAAAAACTCAGAAGAAGTCCAGTGCCCCATCTCTGGCATAAAACTACAAAGAAAGAGGAAGTGATCATCACTTGGAAGGCTGCAGAAGAGAGAGAAAGATCTCCGACACCCAACCAGTGTTGAACAGTCAAAACTTTATTTGTCCACTGCCATCTTTTAGCCTTTGGCTAACAAACAGGGTATTCATTATGAAACCCCAAGCTTTTATTATTTTTCTCTTTTTCTTACTTAATTTCTATATACTGTAAATTATATACATACTGTATACTGTATACACTTCCAGTCAAAAGACTACACATACCTAGCAGTTTTCATGGTTTTGATAGAAACTGGTACCCTTTTTCATCAAGATACTATTAAATAGATTTTTAAAATATAAAAAGACATTACTAGTGTTTCTAATGACTATTACTCTTGAAATTACTGATTTTTAATTTATTATTCACATAAGTCTTCAAAGTCCAATTTTGTCAAATGATAAAGTCTTTTAAGTTATCCTTAATTAGTCACATATAAATGCTAATTAGTTATTAGAGAAATCTTTGTAAGTGCAATAACACTGCTGAAATTTGTTATTTCAGCGATGACCAGTTCAGATCCTGGAGGGCTACAGTGGCTGCAGTTTTTCCTTCCTGCCACTTTCTTCATCAGTGACTGCTGTTGTCTTCTTTTCTTTCATTTTAATTGCCTTATTTTTTTATACTCAGCCCTCTGAATTGATTATTTTTTCCTTAAATGGCAGCCAAACAGACATGAGATCTGAAGTGAGCCAATAGATAACCAGCTAGAATGGTGCCTCAAACTTTCTACAATTTCTTAATTCAGAAGCTAATTGTTATTGTTAATTAATCCTGTTGTTTATTTCCAAGGGTTGCTGGTGCTCTTATTCTACCACACCAGATATTTCCAAAACTGTTGATTTTATTTTTTAAGAGTACCATCAAGTTGGGATTTACCGAAATTCTGTAATTCCATTCCAGAAACCTAGATTTAGCCAAACCCCTGTGTCTGGAAGACATAAAGTCATAATTGCGTGTTCAGTGAGGTGAAAGATGCGGATCGCTAATCCTGCTTTTTGGAACTGGTTCAGAATTTGCCTATTCCAGAAAGAATAACTTAACAAAATCAAGCTCAGTAACTGGGGCAACCAACACTCTGAAACTTTCTTGCAAAAGAGCAGGTGTAACGTGAAGGAATAAAGCTTTGATGCCACAGCAGAACATCCAAACATAAAATCAAACTTCGTAAATATGCTGTCAGAAATGTCAATCCCAGCTGTACTATTATAGAAACAGAAAAAAACAACAAAATGATGAAAATGTTGGGCTCCTTCCTGCATGAGAAATTGACACAGAAGCATAACTCTTTTGCCAAATTATTTCTAGAGAAACGTAATCAAACCATTACTGGACATTCTGGCATTCCCAGAGGAGTGTCAGTATGAATGTTGTTGTTCAACATCAGAGGCTTTAATGTTTCTGAGCAACCTTCTAAAATGTAACATGTTCAGAGTTAACACATTGTGGCTTTCAGCTCACATCGATGCAAATCAAGGGCAGCTCCCATTTTTAAAGGCAGCATTTTGATCGCACTAAATTGGAAATGCCACACATATTGGCAACACAATTCCAAAAGTGTATTTACTCTGAAGTGGTATCTGTGTGTACACACAAACGCACACACGTACACAAGCACACAAACACATGGGTTGTGTTCCTGAAACAAAAATAAAGAACACCATCAAAGTGGAATTCCACAGAGTTGTAGGTAGTGCAATTGAATTAAAACAACTGTGGCATTTCTTAGAAATAATAACTGATAATGGACATGCTGGTGGAACAAGCTGTACACCACCATCATTTCTGCAGAGCTCCTCATCCTTTAAAGAAATGCCTCTGAAGACTCCTGTTTTCTGCTGGTACCTATACCCGACATGCTTATTAATGCATCTTTTTAAAGGAATAAGGCAACAATGTGACTTGTGTATTGCATTGTAGCTCATTTAGCCGATATCTTTTCTGAATGAATGAAGCACTCGTCTGTATATCAAATACAAATATTAATGTGCCCTCCTAACCATTCTTAAGATAATATGAGATGACACAAACATAATTACAAATGTTGAGGCCAAATATCCAGAGTTTTACATTTGATTGGGGTAAGTTACTATTCAAATAGTGGGTACTGTGAGTCTTCTGATACAGATTTGTACATGAAAGTTATTAACCTTTCCTTGTTTTAGATGCAATCACCGGACAGTACAGGGTTCAGTGCAGGCAGGAGAACGTTCCACACATCTCTCTCAGTAACCAACTCCATGTATGCTGAAAACTTATAGCCATGGGTCTTAGACTTTTTTGATATCTTTATTGGTGTAAAAAATGGAATATGATGCTTTCTTGAAAGCATATAACATTTCAAGACAAGTAACATCACCAGGAGTGCATTTTGCACAATGTAAAAATTTACCACACAAAGTTTCATATATTTCACTGATTGACTTTTTTACATATTCATTCTTTTAGTGATATTCCTCAACACCCTCTCCCTTTACTTATCAGCTGCTGCAAGTGTACTACTTCTCTTTAATCAGATGTGCCAATATTCCTCATGTATTGCCACCAGCATGTCTTGTTCTGCTGCATGAAGACTGTCCCCTCTGTTTCTCAGATGTGTAGCCCTTGGTTGATCAACTGTTCAATGCTCGACTCATAAGAGTTTGTAAATTTTGCAGTGAACGTGTTAATCCAGATTAGTCTATCTGGGAGCTGACTAAAATAAAATGCTCTGGAACCTGCTAATATGCTGGTGCGAAATTGCACTATAGCAAATCAGAATTCATTCTGATATCCACCATCGTCTAATCTCACCGTCTGGAACAGACCTCTAACCAGATATTTCAGAGACCTTCATTTATTTTATTTTCAAATATTGTATAATGGACATGGGTTAGCTGGTCATGTGTTTGATCAATTTCTTTCTCATTATTATATGGCTACTTGTTAAGGAAAAAACAATTTAGGAGTCTGAGTCTTAAACAGCATGTTAACTACAATTAAGGCAAAAGTTAATTAGATGCAGAAACTGGTCACTAATTATGAAAGTGGCAGGAAGGAAAACCTGTAGCCACTCTGAATGCTCCAGAGCCCAAGCTGGACACATCTGTGTTATTCTAATCACTTAGATTACAAGGAACTGGCATTCCTAAAATTCAATGCAGGGTTTAAAAAGGGCCAAAATAAAATAGGTTTCTCAAGAAACATATTGCCAGAAAACTGAAGATTTCACACAAAGCTACCCATTACTGTCTTGAGAGAAGAGGGCAAACTAAATCTTACCTGGACAGAAGAAGAAGGGGAAGACTAGTTGCTCAACAGCATAAGATGATAAATAGATCAGAGTCCATAGTGAAAGAAACAAACACTGTACTGGTGATTCCATGATGGTGACCATAATACCCTTTTCCAGTTATCTTCTGTTCAATGTCTGTGTTCTTCTGCCTGTTTAACCTTTTCTTTTTATTTACTAGTTTTGTATATGGCTTTTTCTTTGAAACTCTGCCTCTTAAGAACTGTATCCCAGAATTTTCCTTTCTCTGTATCAGGCAGCAGGTAGGTTTCTCTAATAACCAATTTCCATTTATTCATGACAAATTTAGGACACGCTCCAAGAGTTTACCATTAGGATATTGAAAATGGGGCTCTCCAGTCATATCTGAATAATACATTAAAATTTAGTTATTTCAAGCATTAATAGCCATTAGAAACACTAGTAATATTTTAGCTATATTTTAAAATCAATTTCATGGTATCTTGATCAAAAAGGTATCAATTTCTATAAAAAAACATGAACATTTCTGATGTGTCCTGTCTTTGGACTGGTAGTGCATTTACTGTATATGTGTATGGCAGTTCTGCTCTAAACTGCAAAGACATCTCCATAATTATTGTGTGTAATTTCATTATTGTTTGCAAATCATTTATATGGGTTGACGAGGATGTTTTATGGTTTATTAAAAAATGTAAAACGCACAAATTAAATGTCTAAATTAAAACCGCTAAGCATACCCGAACGCCGAAAAAATGCACAACCACCATGAATTAGCTTACCCCTGGTACCTTTGTAGTAACAGGTAGTTTTTTATAATTAGCAAATAGTGTCATTAAATTAGCTTCACCTATTTGGAACTCCAGGGTGGAGTCCCAGATATCAAACTCAAATAGGGAGAAAGGAACAAGAAAAAAGGAAACAAAACGGTTGGTTGAATGGTCTTAGAATATAAAACAGAGCAGGAGAGGACAGGACAGCTATTATGAAAATCATGATGATCAGTGTGGTATACTGGGCCCGCGGATACAACAAATCCATAAAGCTGTGCCAGTCTCCATGGGCGCGATTGCACAGCCGCGGGGAACTAATGAGGTAGTTGGTTGTGAGTTGCACCTGCACGTGCTGGTGCGATCGTTCTCAATTGCTTCATTGGCTTCCTGCGCCGTGTGATTAAGGCGCTGCACCCACGGAAATGTGTGTATATATAAGGGCCAGCACAAGGAGAGAGGGAAATATGAATGATATAAAAGAAAGAGGGGAAAGGACGGGATGGATGATGGAGGTTAATAGATGGTGAAGGGCAGTCAGAGAGAGACGATCGAGCCACCTGTTTGGAGAAGGCAGCTCGAGCTGGGGCTCCTGAAGGGAGCGCAGGCTGAGGCGCTCTAGGGGCTGGTTCGCCCCACTGACTAAGTGTGTAGAGTGGGGCGAGCGAGACGTAAGACCTCCCAGTGGATCCGAGGAGTGACTGTGTAAGCGGAAGGAAGACGGGAGGTGTGCCAACCTTGGATGGTTTGGCTGCGCTGTGTGGCTACAGCCAAGACGGGGGTCGGTAGAAAGGAGTTCATGCTGCAGAGGCTCCGCTGGCAACGCCTGTGATGGGTGAGCTGGGGAGACAGAAGGTGGTGGGCTGCAATCGGGTGAAGAGAGACGGCATTTTAACCTCTATTTTAATGGATTTATTTATTATGGATTTTATCCCCATGTTTCACTGATTTTATAGATTTGGGGTTTTTTTTAACGCTGCACAATGGACATTTTTGGTTTTGCTTTTGTTTTGGATGCTTTCTTTTTAATAAAAGCACCTGAGCATTTTATACCATCCCCTGGCATCAATGAGATTTGTCCTCATTTGTCAGCTCATCTCAGTCATAACTATCGATGGTGTTGGTTCAACAGACTCCCATGTGGGAAGAGGGAGTCTGTAGGGGATCGGCATCGTCACAACCAGTTAGGGCTTTCAACTAGATTTTTCTTGTTCTGTAAACCACTTTAGCCAAATTATAATTGACTTTGCCAGCTCCAATGAGTTACAAAGAGGAAGAAATTCTGTAACACCTGGTAATATTTTCTAGTTGACATTAATTAGCTTGCTACTGTTGTGACTTTGTAAGTTGCTAAAAATCGGTTATGTGTGTTGGATTCAGAAAGAACACTGGAATATTTGAGTCAGGTGTATTAAATTAGGCTAGTAAGCATATGGAACACCATTTGTGCTAAAATGAAATAAAAACATGTCAATTATGAAATAATTACATGAAAAAGTCCAGTTATACTGTATATGTACATGAGTTATTAAGTTTTTTGAAGTCTGCTGCAATTTATATAAAAACTTGATTGATTGACAGATAACAAAACCAATATGGAATGAGTCAGTTTGAAATAAATAGTAAGCTATTCTTAAATATGCCATTCCGAAAAGCCTTTAAACATAAGACCATTTCAGATAAATCCCACGAAAGTGAAATTAAAAGTAGAAATGGAAAAAAGAAATGGTAACTAGTCAACTTTCATTTAGTGATGCATTTTTCACAATTTAAAAATCTTTTATGTATAACTTTGCAGTTTCTAAACAATGATTCATTTACATATACTGTATACTATATTGCTACAGTTCTGCATGTGATTATTTCATAACTGCTTTTTATTTCATTTTGGTACAAATGGCATGAGCAGGGTTGGGCAGCTGTGCTGTTGGCAGTTCATTTGGATTGTACACAATGCTATGACACAGTTAAGTACTCAAGTAAATCTAGATTAGATTTATTATTATTATTTGAGCTGGTAGTTATATTGCAGCAATACTGTTGTATTTTTAAATATTCAACAAATGAAAATGTCACAAGATTGTGATTAAGGTAACGTGTGATCTTGACCCTCACTCTTGTTTTCAGATTTTGATGGATCTGAAAATCAGCCAGAGACGTTTCAAGCTTTCTGTGCCCCACAAGAAATAGACTGATTGGCAGGTGGGTTTATACAGATAATGTTCTTAAATAAGTCTCTGTTACAGTTGATATGGCTCCATATTTATCAGCAAAACTATTCACTTACCTATTCATCTATTATAGGCAACTCTGCCAATGACAATTTGCATCTGCATTCATGTGCACCAGCTCAGCTTTCCAAACCAAGTGGAAGTGAGGAAATGGTCAGTGATCTAGGTGTTTATACCCAGACCACAAAATCAGCAGCAGAGATCAAAGAGTACAATGTATGTCAGATGGTCAGAAATACCATTTACTGAAAAATCATGACAAACCAACAAAAACTACACTTTCCCAACAAATTTTCTTTGTAGATGTAACCAGGCATTCAATTCAGTTGGCTTAAAAAATATGGTTGCCTGGTTGGTGTATAGCACAAAATGTGATGGTGCCTTTTGTGTCTGCTGTTCTCTCTTTACAAGGAAAAATGATAGGATGCACATGGGAGTTTCAAGCAATCCTCCATTTGTTAAGTGGCATAACATGTCTGATGTTACAGGCAAGCAAGAACACAATAATTGTTATCAAGCTGCATTCACCAAGAGCTAAAGTTTTGTCCAATCTACTGAAAAACCTAACAGTCAAGTCCCAGTCATTTGACTAATGAACTCATTGAAGAAAATAGGCATATATGAAAGTCAATTGCAGAGGCAGTGCTCTAGCATGGTCACCAGTGAATTGGTCTTAGAGGCAACAGTGAATCTGTGAATCCAGGGAACTTCCTCCCTTTAATGAGATTACTGGCCAACCATGATGAAACTTTGAAACAGAACATGGAGAAACCAAAGCTGAAAATACCTTAAACACAAAATGAGATGATGAATGTCATTGGAAAGAAAATTATACAGTCTAGCCTTGTTAAAGAGATGAAGGAGAGAGAGGGGTTTTACTCTGTTTTAGAAGATTAATTAATATTTCACAATGTTGAACTGATGCCACTCTGCCTAGAAATTATAAAGATGAAAATATTAGAGAAGAGCTGCTAGAATTCTCCACCTTGAAAAGTATTACTGGTTATCACATTTCCACTACCATGACAGAGGTCCTATGTCACCTGGGCATTCATATAGCCAACTGCAGAGGGCAATGCTATGAGCAGTGGCACAATTGGATTCCTTGCTCTTGTTAAGAGGAATGCACCAAAAGCTGGGCACTGCCTCAAACTGGTCATTCTCACTCCCTTCCCATGGTGCGTAATGCTCTTGACAAAATGAAATCTACAATCATGTTTTCACAAACAACCCAAAAGAGTATATTTGCTGACAGAGATTGTGGAGAAGCAGTGTTAATTTTGACAATACATTTTGATTTAGTTTAAGTCTTGGTCTTCTGATTAAATTACATTTTAGCTTTAGTAACATTTTAGTCATTTAATTGTTAGTTTTAGTCTAGTTGACATTTTAGTAAAAGTAAATTGGTTTTACTCAACTAAAAGTAAATCAGATGGATATCTTATTTAACATTTTTTTTTTTGCTTTATTTTGTTTTATACAATTTCTTGTATTAGGAATTTGCTAGTTTTCACATACCCCTTGGGGTCAGAATGCAGGCTCAGCCATTGTACAGCACCCCTGGAGCAATTACAGGTTAAGGGTCTTGCTCAAGGGCTCAGCAGAGTAGGATCTCTTTTGGCAGTGACGGGGATTCGAACCGGCAACCTTCTGGATACCAGCACAGATCCTTAGCCTCAGAGCCACCACTCCACCCTTAAATATGAATATATACAAAATATACTGTACCTCTAAACTGTTACACTAACTAAAACTAATGAGCCAAACAACATGTAATGGTTATTGAACATTAAATGAAGAGTAGGTGTAAAAAGGATTTACTCCAAAAGATCTTGGTCATATAATGGCTGCTCTGGTCAGTCATCACAGTTTTCCATCCTTTAACATGCCTTAGTTATACTGCTAAAAGATTTTACCAAAAATGACTGGACCGAAACAGCACACATTTAATTTCAGCATAAGGTTTATAAAGACTAACAGCATCATGGATTATCTGAATTATCTGACCATGTGCACATTTTAAATTTATTCTCTGATATTTTTTCTCCAGGACCTGAAAAATACTGCTTAAAATAATAATAAAAATACAGATTCAAACATTATTATATCTGTACTGTTGAATTAGTGAATTCCAAAATAATTTAGGATACTTACTTTTAAATAAACCCTTAAAAGCTGTTATTGTAACAAAATACTTTTAAAATTTGGTTCGTCAAAGAATCATTCATTTTGATTGGCAACATTTGCTATTTTAACATTTATATTTACATCATTAGCTTATTAAAAAACTAAGTTAAGGGTAACATTTAACAAACGAATCAATTTTTTTACATTAATCTAATAGTGATCAGACTGTTATTGCTTAGCCTATGTGCAAATCCAGATTTACAAAAGTAACCTGTAGACAATTAATTGTAACTGAGAGACTGCATTACATTCACTAATGTACCATTCTAATATATGACATAAGTGTTTTCTACTACATTTTCTTCACATTTTAGGGGTTATACTCATAAACAATAGCTTGCCCTCAAAAACCAAACAAATAACACAAATTTTGTGTTTGCAGATTCATATTCAGCAATGAAGCAGTGCTGTTTTACTGTACTGCACATGTACATATCGTATTAATTGGGAGATGTGGGTTAAGTAAATGATGTAGACATGCCAAACAGCTACTTTGTTTGAAACTTGTTTTGACTTTCAATTGCTACAACTGTTGTCGTCATTGCCACTGTGCCTGTATGTCTAAGTGGATATGTGCATGGGGGGTTTCACCACCAACCCTGAACTATATACACCAGTTACAAAATGGATGGATGCGCGGACAAATATATGTACATGTGCATAACAATTGCAGAACAAATGCAAAGCTTCCTTTCCTATATTGGGACTGTGTTGGACAATGTATTAAAAGCAATTAATTCCCCCATCCATGCTGTAACAAATGTGTGACACTACAAGCTAAACAGTTACAACTCACATCTGAGGCTGAGTGCATATGATTGCACTAAAGCTGCATGAATCTGTTTCTTAAATAACTCGTAAAGGGATAAAACTGGCAATAATAAAATCCTGTGTGTGTCTGTATGTTGGCATTTTTTTGCACTAGCGGAGTGGAGCAGGATTCTGGCCAGTGTTGCCAGGTCCAGCAAAGATGTCCATCCCAAGGTCTACTTAAAATCCACAGAATGAAAGCTGAAACTAGCCCAGTATTTGAAATCCCAGTATACTGTATCTAAAAGAAATAAACCAAAATTCTGCATGCTGATCACATTCAAATGCTTAACATTTTAAAACCACAATTAAACACAATTGTGTTACCAATAAAAGGATTAAATGACCTGTACTCATATTTTCTAGATCGTTCTTTTGTCCTGGTCTGTCCTCACTGGTAGTTATCTACATGCAAGCACCAACATTCACACAGTTATCTACACTTGGATAATGCTAGATATGTAGTTTCAGGCGGCACACTGACTTGGTAGTTACTTAAAGGTCTCTGGTCAGTTCATCATTTCTAGTCAGCGTTCTTCAGGACAGGCCACATGCCAGTCTCAATATGGCTGCCGAGTTTTGCTCATCCTTAAGGTCTTCTCCTCATGGCTATGGTCTGGAATGGGGGGTGGTGTAAAAGTTAAGTTAAGTTGGGGAGCATACACTGGTACAGTGTGTTGCCACACCCACTACATGTTGAAACAACTCGGGATCCCGGTTGGCAACCCCCCCAAGCAGACACGTGGTCCAGTCCCACCCTCCGGAAATGACCCTCTATCTGCCGCAGCCAGGTGTTATGTGGGTGACCACTTGGTCTGGTCCAGCCACTCGGGTCCCCGACAATGAGGATCCTACGAGTTGGATCACCCTCGGGGAAATGCTCCACATGGCCGTAGTGCCGTAACTGACACTCTCTCACAATGCAGGTAATGTGCCTCATTCGGGATTCCATGAGCAACCACTCATTTAACTCAAAGTCAAACCAACTGTACCCAAGGATTTTCCGGAGAGACACAGTACCAAAGGAGTCCAGTCTTCATCTCAGGTCACTGGATAGCGTCTATGTCTCGCAACCATATAGCATGACAGGAAGCACCAGGACCCTAAAGACTTGGACCTTCGTCCTTTTGCATAGATATCAGGAGCGCCACACACCCATTTCCAGCAACCTCATGACCCCCCCATGCTCTCCCAATCCGTCTACTGACTTCATAGGATGAGTCACCAGAGACATGAATGTCACTGCCAAGGTAAGTAAACCTCTCGACATGGTCAACACTCTCTCTGCAAACAGACACACTGCTGATGGCTGTGCCCAAGAGGTCATTAAAGGCCTGGATCTTGGTTTTTATCCAGGACACTCGCAAGCCCAGACACTCAGACACCACAACCTTGCCCAACACCCAGTCCATACAAGCATTGAACAGAGTAGGAGCAAGAACACACCCCTGACAAACCCCAGAATCAACTGGGAAAAACACAGAGGTTCTGCCTCCACTCTGCATGGCACTCACAGTACCAGTGTACAGGCCGGCCATGATACCCAGCAACCTCGAGGGGATACAGTGAACCCTCAGGATGTCCCAGAGGGCAACTCGATCAACTGAGTCGAACGCTTTATGAAAATTGACAAAGGCTGCAAAGAAACTCTGCCGATATTCTCGTTTGCTCTCCATGAGAACCCTCAGTGCCAGGATGTGGCCGATGGTAGACTTCTTAGGCATAAAACCAGACTGTTCCGGTCGCTGGTAGGTGAGCAAGTGATCACGGATCCTATTGAGGACGACCCTAACAAGGACCTTACCTGGCACCAAGAGCAGTGTTATCCCCCTGTAGTTGCTGCAATCCAGGCGATCACCTTTCCCTTTCCAGATAAGGACGACAAATCCCATTTTCCAGTCAGTTGGGATGATGCCAGTCTCCCAAATGGAAGCAAAGATTGCTTGCAATGCCAGGAGGACTGCATTACCACCAGCCTGGAGAAGTTCACCCTGGATACCACAGATTCCTGCAGCCTCCTCCCCAACCCCATCCCCTCAGCTGGTTCACCACCTGTGCAATCTCAGTGAGATTGGGTGGTTCACAGCTAATTGGAAGATCAGCCTCAAGAATCGTGAACCTAGAGATATCCAACATCCTAGCCGGAGGATCAGCTTTAGACAACTGCTCAATGTAGTCAGCCCAGCGGGTCACAACTGCAGTGTCATCCGTAAGGACCATTCCATCAGCCGCCCTGACAGCAACTCTCCAAGGAACAGATTCAGATGTGCGTAATGCTTCGATTCCTCTGTAAGCAGGACATGGGTTGCTAGACCACAGATGGTATGCCACTCACTCACAGATTCCTGTAACAAACGCCTCTTTAGCTGCCCTCAGAGCCCTCGCAGCCGTCCTTCTCAGTTCCCAATACAGACCAGAGTTGCCACTGAGCCATGCATTGTTACTCCTCTCGATGATATCCAGGGTGCCCTGCGATCCCTCCTTCTGTGAACACCGGTAACACCAATACAACCCTAAGCAACCTTCAGGATCTTGTCATGGAAGGTCTCCCACATCACATTAGGATCTGACCAAATTTATTGATTCTCTGTTCAAATCCTTACAACAATAGGGTGTCATGGTACTGAATGGCCCCTGATCCAAAATCAACCCCAAACAGCCAACCTCAAACCAATAGAATCCCATTACAACTCAGCCCCCAGTTGCTTTGTTATAGCTTTGTGGATGGCTTTTAGACTCTCAGTCTAAACACTGTCACTCTTGCCAAGCTGGTCTGAAGCTTTCCAAACAGATAGCTTTCCTGCAGGGGATGCCAGCCCGGTTTGAGACACGAAACCCCTGCAATAAAATTCACATCCTGAGTCAGTCCTAAAGACTCAGGGGATTTGGTTATTTAGACAAGAAAGCATTGCTGTTCCCATTAATGAAATAAAACATTTTTCCTGAAATAATAATATTACTTTTGTTTTTTTCTGACATACAAATAAAGACATACAAACTATCACCTTATATACAAAATTTCTGCCACAACACAGAGTTAAGGTAATTAAAATGCTCAATTTGTTGAAATATGTAATCTTTTGTAGAAGGCTTTATCTTAGAAATTAAATTGGATAAAAGCCACAACTGAATAAATTTACCTAGATGTTGCAAATTTTTCTTGTAATCTAAGTAATGAATCTTAGACCAAATAAATCCAGACAGCAAGCGGATGAAACACTTTACTTATTTACAGTGAAAATATTCAGCAAAATTTGAAATAGTTAGTTTGTTTAGAATTATTATAAATGTATTCTTCAGATTTAGTTTTTTAAATGATGATTTATTCTAGTAATATGAGACATACCGTATAATTTTTTTCATCTGCTGATAGGTGTGCATAAAGTATATCATCAAGTACATTTCGTTTTATTTTAAAACTTCACTTTCACAAGAGATGCAGAAATGTAAAAGACATTTCCACTTGGGAATCAGATTATCATCTTTTCTGTCAATACACACTTGTATTGTAGAGGCAAAACATGTAAATTGATACATAAGCAACTCCTCTGGTCATTCAGTTTAAACCTCTTGGGAACAGGCTAATGGCTTCTGCTATTATTATGCCATTGCATGTACTTTTTCATTTTAAGCTGTACTGCCTGAGTAACCTTTTACTGCATATATTTTGCTGAAGGGAAGTTTGAGCAAGTGCATTTCTTAAACATATCAAGCGCTGGAATAATGAGGCAGAGGTTAAAGTATATATTATCATTATTGTTATAAAAACATGATAATAGCATCAAAACATGCACTCAGTGACCACTGTATGCTGTGATGCATGACAAATGGCCACTTACTTCTGTTGATGAAATTCATAACTTTATATAGTCTGTAAAAGCAAGCGCCTCACTCCTTTATGTTTTAACAACAAGCTTTATCTGCTTATAAATTGCATAAATTATTTATTAAATCCCACTGTTAAATAAATATGCATGAATGGTAAAAGGTCTATTTTATATATTCCCAAATAAATAACAATTTGAATGTTTTTTTCACTATTTAATGCTGTGGTTGATTAAATGAAAAATATGAATTTTAACTCTCATTATCTGTTTAATTTTTATTTAACTAGAAATCTACACTCTCACTCTTAAATTATCAGAGCATTGTTTCCCATTATCATAGCCAGAATTCAAATAATAATTAAGTGAGTCTTTCTATTGTGGTTTCTAAGCTTACTCCAGTATTGAATTGATATTCCTGAGCTTTATAAATTGCCTTTCCCTAAATGCTGAAGCTGGATCTGCCTCTTACTGTGCCCCTAAAGCTCTGTGCTTGAGTACTTATCTTCAATAGGTACATGCACTGTACATCTCTCTGGGAAATATCAAATATCATGCAGCTGATGATACCTTGCAGTCATACTTAAACAATGGCTGTGTTTTGACTCTCATGTCTTACTAGTTACCATTAAAAAGTCATTTTAACGTCTGTAGGAAACCTTTCCTTTGTTTGTTTGTTGCTGCACAGTGGTACACAATGCCTTTATTAGCACTTGACTAGATGACTGAAAGGAGTCAGGTTTGCATTGTAGTTTTGCACTTCTGTCTTTCATCTCTTTGAGACTGGGATGATTCTACCTTTGCCAGGAGGGCCTCTAAGTGGTGTGTGCACATTCCCCTTACCGCAATAGATATCTCTAGGTACTTAAGTTTTCCTGCAGTGTTCCAAGAAGTGTATGTGTGAAAATGACTTGGTAATTCTAAATTGATCTGAGCTGAGTGAATATGGATAAGTATGAGTGAGCCTTGCAGTGAATTGTTGCACAATCTACAGCTGGTTCTGGCCTTGTTTCTACAGCTGCTGATATAAGCAGTCTCCCCCCCCCCCCCCCGACCCCCCCCTCCCCATAACTTTGAACTGGTTACAGAAAGGATGGAAGAATTCAATTCTAATCCTGTTGATCTTCACAGAAAAGTATTAAAAACAGTTCTTCTTTTCAAAATTTCGAAACTACAGTATAGCCTTGTGATGAACTCTAATCCTGCAATAGATAACACAAAAAAGTAGTAAAACACCTAAATCAAAAGAAATAATAATTTATTAACTGCAATCGTGATATCAGCTCAAATGGGTCATTGTAAATTATCTTTATCTGGAAACTCCTAGTCTGGGTCTCAAAAGCAACAAGCACAAGGCAAGTATTTGACTTAAAAATAGTTTGGAGAATTTAAACAAATACTCTATATAATATTAATCAATGCTATACTATTAAAACACTATATTAAGTCAATGTAAAAGTCAGTAAAAAATAACATTGTCAATTAGCTAAAACATACCCTTTTAAATAACATAAAACTTAGCTAACTGAAATAAATTTCATCAAATATTAAGCTAGAGCAGGAGTTTTTTACTTACCATTGTAGCACAGCTCTTTTTCGCTTGTGCAACCACATCACGCTGGTGTAGGCATGTTGACTAGGGGACTCCTCCACACCCGAGTAGTTTTTATTTCAATATGGGCAGCACCTGCAGTTTATAAAGTCTTTGCCAATACAGAAACTTCTATTAGAGGAAAATATACTTGGTTCAGAGTAGCTAAAGTAGGAATGCATGATAAAGGGTGGGCTTCCAAGTGCAGATTGGGGGAAAGAGATAATTTATTAAATATATACTAAAAAAAAAAGAAATTTGCTATACTTTATGAAAATAAACATGACAAATTATGCTATACAAATTCAAATTTAAGTCAAATTTATAGTCATGTGTCACAGATGAAAACAATACAAAAAGAGAAACAAAATAAATAGCTGTTACCTAAAATATTCCAGTATTTCAACCTATTTTAAATTTTCCCTATCATTTCACTTGCCTGCTTGCTGTTGTGTATTGATATCATGACCAATTGAACGCAATTAAAAAAGATTCTGTTTTTACAGGAAACATTGTACAATATCAAGAAACACTGGTGTGAATTTTACTATGCTTATCAATATGAATATTTTATCCTTTATCATTTGTACTTTTGTTATTCTTTTTCTTTCGGCTACTCACGTTAGGGGTTACCACAGCAGATCATGTTTTCCATATATCATTTGTACTTTAATGGCTTTTATTTCTATCTGCAGGAAATTACACTTCTAAATTCAACAGGAAATGTTGGCTTCCTCTTGAAACCTGCAGTGACGCGTCTGCTGTGTCTTTGCTGGAGAATTAATTCTAAAATAAAACATATATATATTTTTAAGAAACAGGCTAGCATTTTATTAAATCGTATAGGTAAGCAATTCATGAGAGTAATAATTCAAGGTCATTTTGTGGTCTCATTAACTGGAGCTATAGGAAATAATTCATTTTTAAAACATTCACTCCTGGGATAAACTGTGGAACTGTGAAGGATACATAAGGACTAATTAACCATTTCTCTAATTAACAAATATTATGGGGTAAACTGTATGTATCCTGCATTTGCTTATTATGTCAAAAATGCTAACTTAATTAGCAATTGAAACTTGAATGAAGTTAGGGGAATGGATGGGAGGGTGGCATCAAAGAACACAAGACTATTCCTATCTTATCATTGATAAGACTTGAATCCATCAATTTACTGTAATAAAAGACCTCCTATTTTATAATTGGTTAATGATTTTTTTTTTCTTCCCTACATGGTGGATTTAGTTTTGGTGGTCCTTGGTAATTGTCTACTCTGATAAAATGAGAAATTACCCAATATTGTTATGCCAATATTTAAAAAACAATATCAGCGTCTTTACAGTAGCTTAAAATCAAAAAAGACATATGATATATGAAAGCAATGGTTTAAAAGGATATTAGGGTTAGGGTTAAGAGACTTACTGTAACTACTGCTTAGATTAAATAGGCTGAATCTACCAAAACACCAGGGGCCTCATGTATAAACAGTGCGTACGCACAGAAATGTTGCGTAAGAACGTTTCCACGTTTAAAATTGCAATGTATAAAACCTAAACTTGGTGTAAAGCCACGCACATTTCCACGGTACCTCATACCCTGTCATACACAAGTTCCCCGCTCGGTTTTGCAGACTGGCAGCACCCCAGCGTCAAAGCAGTGCTACTGTTCGTGTGTGGTTTATCTTTCTTTTTCAGATCCACGTCCCTGACGCGGCTTTATAAATACACTGAAATTAACCGCATATTGTTTATTAGTTTAGTGCATCTGATTGTAATTAACCAGTAACAATATAATGGTCCACGGAATGGTCAAACTATTCCAAATACCATAACTGCTTTAACGTTGTTACTCTCACTGCACCTTCTTCTCTTCTTCTTTCAGCTGCTCCCGTTAGGGGGTTGCCACAGCAGATCATCTTTTTCCATATTACTCTCACTGCACCACTCGGAACAGCTGATTGGAAAGAGAATTATCGGTATACAGCATCAAGCACACGCTGCCTCAGCCATGCTTCCTATTTGAACTGCTTCTCACACGGCAAACGCTTCAAACCTTTCCTGTACGGACCTCGTGGATCACATACAGTTTCATCCTAAGAGCTCTAAATGCACTCAATCAGTCCATCAACTGCTCCTTGTAGAACTGTTTGGACTTATAAGTACAATCACCTCACTGTAAACTTGCACTACAGTTATAGTATTGCACAACCTGAGCCACTTTATAAAGCACGTATTTACATATGATGACAATATCATTTTTAAGATGAAATGCAGCAAAATATGTTTATTATATTATACAGATAAAAGCACTGTATGCTTCACTGGGACAGGCATGAACGATAGAATAATTAAACATGTACTACGAAGATATTTCATGTTCCTTAAAAGTTTTGAAGAATCAGCGTTATAAGCTTACAGATGGCTTAACGTCTATTGCAGAGCTGATTGTGTGGTGATCGGGTTATTTGGAGAAAGAAAAGGAAGGACAGGAATTGGAGGTTAGTACGTTTGAAAGAGACAGTACTGCAGGGGCAGCCTTAGGCATGTGCAAACTGTGCACTTGCACAGGGCCGCCACGCCAATATATATTGAATATAAAACAGAGAAAAAAACGACACAGCTAAAAACGCAGTGGCAAATTTCGGCAAAAGTTAAACACTTGTGTCATGAGCACGAGGCGGCTATGCAGTGTCCGCAACGGACGTGGCCATCCACTGTGCATAAGATACCATATTGACATTGGTGGGTGAAGGGGCCACCGATTCTTTACCTGCCCAGGGCCGCCATGAGCCTAGAGCTGCCCCTGAGTACTGCTGCAATAAATTATTTCATCGAAGGTCGCGCACAATCACTGCGCCACCGTGTTCCCATGTTTAATAACGTGCTTTAACTCCTTTCATCATGAAAATGATATCACGTATACATCTCAGTATTTTAGTTATTCAGAGAGCTGTAATATCACGAATGTAATGGATTCTGTGTCCTGTCGAGGAAGAGAAAGCCAGTTTAAGAAGCACGTAGTGATTCACACACATAGAGCACATAGAAGAACACATACAAAACAAAGCATTTAACATATACTTTAATTATGATGTGATTTGAGAAACTGGTTAATTAAACGATTTTAAGATGAAGTTTATGATGTTCTACTTTAATGACAAAATAAACAACGTAATTAAAGTGGAAATTTTGAGATTGAAGTTGACATTTTGTGCTTTTTCCCCACTGTGTGCCTTTTTTTTCTTTGTACCCTTTCATATGACACTCAGATGGTGGGCTACGTCCTCGCCTTTTCACGGCGACTTTGATATCTGACAACTTCTTTTTTATTTCAGGCACTGTGCGACTTTGTGAACTTGAGCTTTCGAGTTTCTCCGACACGCTATGTCAGTCGATTATCTTCCTTTTGTTGTTTATATCACTGTTTAAACCAACAAATAGTACATTTTTCCTTGCTTCCACTTGGTATTCGCTGAAATTCTTCCATTTTCCCTCTTGCTTTTCCCATTGTCCTTTTCACAGAACACTGAGCTTAAGGGCTATTTATATTGCTTTGCATATTCAAAGAGGCGTAATTCTGGGAGGAGTTGGGGCAGGACAGCAGGCACGTGCATGAGCGTTACTTTTCACGCTGATCGGGATTTATGTAGCGGAAGAATGTGAAAGTTTGCGTACGCACAGATTCCTGCATCTGGATTTTTCTGTGCGTAAGCACATTTCGGCTTTTGTGCTTACGTCATGTTATAGTGCGAATTCTACGCACGCTGTTATGCGTGAGGCCCCAGGACTGGACAACATTTATCTTTAAGTAGGTTAGGTAGCGAGTACAAAGAGAAACCCTTCATGTATACTTTTCAAAAAGCTCTGTGCACTTTGAAAATTCCTAAATACCGGATAAAGAGTTGCATAAAAAGAGTGACTGGGGTGATCCAAGTTACTATAGGACAGTTAACATAATTTGACATCCCAGGGAAATTAAAAGAAGGAAATATTAAGGAAAAGATTGAGCAGCAAATGTCAACAACAGGTGTGTTAGCAAACATGAGGAATGTTGTGTTTCAGTGATATTCAGAAAATCTATAAGGAAGCAACAATAACAGAGGTGCATATGACATTATTTATGTTGATTTTCAGAAGGCTTTTGATAAAGCACAACATGAGTTAATGATCAAACAAAAAGAAGTGGGAATGCAAGATTCAGTGTTTACAGAGGTAGAAAATTATCTTTCAAACACAAAAAGCAAAAGGTTATGGGTAAGAGAAACATTTTCAGAATTAGGTAATGTTAAAAATGATGCCCCACAGGAATCACTGCTGGAAACAATTCTGTTTTTAATATACATAAACAATCTAGATAACAATATAAGCAATAAGCTCATTAAGTTTGCAGATGATACCAAACTAATTAAAGGGGCAGATAATGCAGAATCATCTAAATTCATTTTTCTTAAACTTTCTTTTCTTGCAGTTCAACCTTGCCCTTCATAGTGTCTTGAAGACCCACTCCATGGGGACCATAAGTTTTTTCATCTTTAAAAATTGCCATCAACAGTTATGGGTGGCGGGTGGTTGGTCTCCCTTGGAGAATTGTCGCCGACAAAAATTGTTTGTTATAGCAAAACAATGTTAATCCTTCATAAGATACTGTGCAAACTGATAATAATCCTTTCCCATTGAATACAATTGTGTATCATGGCCCTGCACAACCCAAAATGTGGCAACCGATAATTTAAGAATTTATGATCTAAATTGTTATAAAGGACATCATACAGACTTAAAGAGTTTTGTGACAGATGAAATTCAATGTAAATAAATGTAAGGTATTACACATATGAAGTAGAAATGTTAGATTTGGATACTTAATTGCAGGTTTTGAAAACTTGTACACCTAATAGGAAGTAGTCATAGTAGACTCATGACTGTCTACATCAAGACAGTGTATAGAAGCGATCATAAATGCTAATAGGATCATAGATTATATATCACAATGTATAGGGTACAAATCAAAGGATGTTATGCTTAAGTTATATAATACACTAATGAGGCCTCACTTAGAGTACTATGTACTGTGTCTCCATATTGCAAGATGTAGCAACACCAGAGAAAATCCAGAGGACAGCAACTAGACTGATTGTGGGACTTAGAGATATAAGGAAAGATTGAAGGAACCGAACCTTTTTAGTTTAATCTAACAGACATTAAGAGGTGACATTATGGAAGGGTTTGAAATTACTAAGGGAATTATTGTTGTGGGTCCCAGCTGTTACTTTAGTTCTTCAACAAGAATACAGGGAAACATTTGGAAACTTAAGGATAAATTGCCATAAATGTTAAAATGTTTTTTTTCACACAAAGAACAGCAGATTTATGAAATACATTCCTAGGGAGTGTGGTGGAGAGTAGGATTTTACAGACCTTCAAAATTCGAATAGGATTGCTGAGCCTGTTGGTCTGAATAGCCTTTTCTTATAATAATTGTTCTAATGTTCTAATGACATTTGTGGGGAAACACTCTCTCTCAAACTCATAGTCTGCTATCAACAACAGGGCTTTCTGTACTGCTAAGTGTTACAGCATTTCGTTTCTAATCTCTGACCTCTCTAAACTCGCAAATGCCTAAATAAAAAGTAACAAGCCAGAAATACAGCTGTGATCAACATATAGTTACAAAAAATACTGAAAAAATAGCACATTTTGTTCAAGTACTACTTACACAACAGTTAAAGTACATATGTAATAAAATTGACACTACCGCATCTACGATTGTTTATCGTAGGCAAATAAATGACCATAATAAAATAATTTTAAACTATCTTGGTATATTTTCGTTAGTACAATGTTACAGATGAAATGAATAAGTCACAGCTGGGGATCTGTGTCCACGCTGTATCATATGACCCTGTGACAGCTTTAAAAACAATGGCATGGGTCGCTAGTTACCAGTTATTTATAGAAAGGTTAAAATATGTGCCATAAATCCAATAATTAACAACACTGAAAGCTCTTGTTAATAAATACAATATGTTAGCTTATTTGACAGGAAGTCCTGGTTCTTAAAAAAAATTATAAATGTAAGAATCTGGTTTTTAAACACTGACTGCCTTTTGCACCTGGCTTAGGCTGTAAAATGGATATTTTAATAGTCAGTGGCTAAATATGAGGCTTTTGTAGCTTTCTTTTTAGATAATGTATATAAGATGTAGTATACCACAGACCTCAAGGACAAATCTATCTGAACTTTAACTTTAACAAAGTGAATTAAAGTCACTGACTATCTTAGCCTAAATGATATTTGCAGAATAATTACTCAGTTAACACCTTCTACATGTGTTCTTGATCCAGTCCCTCCAGGCTATTTTAAATATGTCTCTGACTTCGCTATGTACTCAATATATTTAATTGATCATTGGACTTGGGCGTTTTTCCTGATTCTTTAAACACTGCAGTAATTAAGTCACTACTTAACAAAAATACTCTTAAGATTTCTTAGACAGTTTTAAACCTACCTCTAACCAGCCATTGTAGAAAAAAACGTTTTTTGACAATTAAAAGACTACTTGAATAAAAAAATAGTACTCTGGATAAATATCCATCAGGTTTCAGACCAAATAATTGAAAAATAACTGCATCGGTTAAAGTAGTTAATGACTTAATAAAAAATGCTAATTAATACATCAGTTCTTAAAAAATCTATTAGATTTAACACTAGAATTACCAAAGCCTACGAAAAAACTCGTAATCCAGCCCACCTTAAAACCCTTCACACCTCTCCGTCAGTGTCTTTTGTCCTGGGAACGCAGCTTGCTATTCCATCCCCCCCACTGCTGCAGAACGTGCACAAAGTACTCCCAACTCATGCCTTGATTATCTGGGAGTGAAGTTTTAGAGTGGAAATAATAGATCATTATTTGAAACACATGCATTTCATGTGTGTTCCGTTTCTACAATAATCTGTGCAAACACATTGTTAAAACAGAAACGTTTTTCATATTTTAGCAATAACTGACAAAATGTAGGCACAAACTATATAATGTGTTTAGCACTATGGTTCACAGGATTCTTATTGACTGTTTTACACAGTGGTTGAACCTTTCTACCAGTGCTTTGAGTTGGTTTCACTCTTATAGAATAGGAAAAAAATTCTTTGTCAACTCTGGTGAGTAAATGTCAGAAAACCATATTATATATGGTGTGCCACAGATATCTCTTTAGAGTTCCTTATTATTCTCATGTCTACATGTTCCTATTAGGCTTTATCATTCTCAAACATAAAGTGAATTACCACAGCTATGAAGTCAACACTCCAGTTTACAACTGCATTATTCAATAGCGGCAGATGGCTCTCTGGCTCTAAATCCTTTGATCCTTTGTCTTACTAGCATCACCAAATGGATGTGTAATAATTTTCTTAAACTAACCAAGGAAAAACAACTTTCAATTACTAGGATCAAAAAAGCTGAGGACCTTAGAAATAAACTAGACCATATCTGGTGTCACGCACGAGTGCTTGGGGAGCAGCTTAACGACCCGGTTTGCTTCACAACAAAAACCGCAGGGGGACAATGGCAGTGTACTAATCTTTCTTTCTTTGCTTCCTTAGAAAGGCAGAGACATCGCTGCTGTAAAGATTGCCCAGATGGCTCTAGAAGACGCAAACTTCCGGGTTCCATCCATCCCTCTGCTTACCCCTTGATGACGTCATATTCCCACAATCCACCACGATTATCCCAGCATTCCACACCTTAATATCCTGTCCGCAACTATAAACTGCCCGTCCTCCCTCCCTTCAATGTCTTTTGAGTTTTGGTAGAAAAACAATTGACGGCATTTTTTTGTTACAGTATACGGGGCTCAAACCCCAAAACTTTATGCTTGTTTCTGTCTTTTATTACACTGGCTTTACAATCAAGGCCAGAAGTAAAGAATCTAGGCATCATTTTACATTGAGACCTAAATGTGAAATCACACATTAAACACATTACTGTGTTCTTTCACCTAAGAAACGTCACATGAATTAGATCTTTTGTATTTACTACAAGATGCTGAGAAGTTAATACATGCTTTTGTCTATAACCATTTATATTATTGTAATGCATTTTATTGGGAATACAAAACAAAATATAAAACCAGGCTGCAATTAGTGCAAAACATAGTACCAATAATCTTAACTGAAAAAAAAAAATTGAGCATATCTCAAAAGTCTTTGTATCATTACACTGGCTACTTATGCTTTTAAGGATTGATTTAATATAATTTTAATTGTATATAAAGATCTAAACAATCTAACATTATTTTATATGTTGGAGGGTTTGTCCCTCTACATTTCTTATCATAATTTTAGATTCTCTAATACTGGCTTACTCAGTATTCAGGAAACTAAAAAACTGTCATTGTGGGGAAGATGGAAATTGGTTCTTTGTATAAAATGTTTTTTTTTTCCTATTTTATAGATTTCCCACTAATCATTACTTTTTGTTTTCTTTTTTTCCAGTACACTATGCACCACTGCCTTAAGTATACTGCAGCCAGTATATGATGCTGGGAAGATGAAGAAAGTTTCACCAGAGTGTCATGTTAATGATGACAGATTTATGTACTGTAGAATGCCCAGAGAGGGTTGCAGAGTCCTTTGGCTGGATCTTCCATCAGGGTAACTTGGGTGTGCACTCTCGGGCCCTACTTGCAAAGGGGCCTTCCGATATGCAAGAGTATGGCCAATAACAGGAAAAATCCAAGTTTTCACCAACAGGTATTCACAGCAATCCACTTGTGAATTTCCCATTGGGATTAATAAAGTATCTATCTATCTATCTATCTATCTATCTATCTATCTATCTATCTATCTATCTATCTATCTATCTATCTATCTATCTATCTATCTATCTATCTATCTATCTATCCTGGGCCATACCTACTCAAATGTAATCCTCACAATTATAAACCTGTCTATTCAAACCTAAATAAAACACAAGATAGGGCACAAACAGAGCAGAAAACTATACCTGGCATTTGTAGCTACAGAAGAAAAAAATAAGTCATAAACCAAAATGATGATTTGAAAATAATTGAGTCTAATAAAAGTGAGATAGTCCAGAAACCGCTAATATCGCAGCTAAGAACACCAACATGGATGTGAACAACAATGTGGAAAATACCGAGAACGCTGCAGGAGATATGACAAACCAAACAACATCAAATATGAACAAAACATTCCCTGTACACTTTTATTTTTGGTATAAATATGCAACGCACCAAACACTCAGTTATACACTACATCTTTCCCACAAAGTGAAACAAACGTTTTAAAAGTATTTAACAGATATTCGTTAATAGCACTATCAGAAGAAAGTTGATTTTTCCTAGATGCGATCACTCATCAGTTAATTTCTGGCATTCATTGTAAGGTACAAATAAACAAAAAAATGGACTGGGAAGTTTTTTTCTACTTCATAACCTGCATGATTTATTGTAATGTGTGAGAACATGCATGTGCCTGGTGGGGGCACTAGTGAGGTTAGGAGGTGGTGAATGTTAGCCTTTTGGACTTCGACACCTTGGGGGCGCATGAGGGTCTTAATTCAGACTTGCCTAAAGGTTTATTTTCTCCAGCATCTCGCTGGCTTGACTTTTTATTTTCCTATCCTCTCTGCCCATCTGACCACAATTTTTGTTATTAAGCTGGTTATTTCCAGTCTTATTTTTACAGTTTTATATAATCTGCTTTAAATAACTGTTGTTAAGTTTTTACTTTCTTTTGTAACTGTTTAGCCATTATTATTGCAAAACACCTCTAGCTACTTTCATGTATGAAAATGTGCTATATAAATAAATGTTGTTGTTCTTGATTTTAGTTATTATATACATAACCTGACAGAGTTACTTCAAGCTAAGACTGTCATCTCAGCTCTGTACAGGAGTGTGTGCTTGCACCTTCTTTTCTAGAATGCTTTTAAGAACTCCATTAAACCAAAATGCACTGCTCAAATAGTCTGACATTATGAATCAAGGGTATCAAGGGCCACAAAGAAATAATGGGGTTTTGTAAGGTCAGTACTTAATTAAAAAGCTGTCACCATACAGCATAAAGATAGTAGACCAGAGCAGAAAAGGTAGCAGTTAATTATCATTGTCCTTAAATGCACAATAAAAGAAATAAAGTACCTAAATTATTTCTTAGGAATTTCCTCTGGCTGACTACAAATGGTATTAACATAAAAAGTAGTTGTCTTGTTATTTTAAAACTCCTTATTTTTAAAAGACAACAGACTACTGTATATGATTTGGCTCTGTGACACAAATAAAACCCTTCACTGCCTTTATCTTTGATATAAATTTTATATTTAAAACCAAAAAAAACCCAAAACAAAACACTATTGGAGGTGTCTCATCTGTCTTTCATAGCTGATATATTAAAATCATGTTCAACTGTGCTATAATGTCTTCTGTTCGATGCTGTATTCCTTGCTAATATTTTGAGTTCTTACTATGAAACTCTAAAGCTAAACCATTTAAAATTTTTCTTTAAGGTGTGAGTTGTGATCTCTTCTGAAGCCACCTTCTCTGACCCACTCTTAGGAAGATAACACATAGTTATTAGACTGAGTTCACAATAACTATGAAAATCCTCTGGCAATGCAAGGAACTTAATTTGCTCATGAAAGAACACACAGAAAGTATTACTACAAGATTATATATATATATATATAAATATATATATATATACACTGTATATTTTGACAGATTTTTATTTAAAACTGTAGTAATTTCAAACACATGCCTTCTTTCTGCCACTTTGTTCTCAATTCCAATCCTGTTTTATTTTGTCCAGGGTTTTCATCCAAGTTAAGATATCATTATCACAACACACCATACAGCGGATCCAACAAGGACTAAGAAATGACATGCCTTACATTAATAAAAAACAAGTTAAATGCAGTGTTTCAAGTTTTAGTGCCAATCTGTTTCCGTATGTGAAACTGAACCCAAATATTTACACAGATATATTTTGGGCTTCTTTGTATCTTTAACTACAGCAAAGACATTCATAATCCAAACGTCAGAGGCTTAAATGGTTTTATGTAATGACTGTAATACAAAATGTAGCTCAGTAGATACCACTTGTGTGTTTTCAACAAGTCAAAGCAGTTATTGAATGATCTGGCATATTGCTGACAATTTTTATTATTTTTTTAACCACAGTTTATAATATGTCTGTTACTTGACTAAACTTTTCTATGCCTTGTATTAGTTACAACAGCCCCCGTAAAGCCTACTACAATACAGACTTCATTCATACTATACATGTCTTGTAATATACACTAGTTCATTAAGAGTTATTGACGTTAAAATAACATTATTTTGGATGGTGCAGTTACAATTCAGGATCCCATTGATTTGGTCTACTGTGAGTAGCATAAATATGCAGAATACAAGAGGGCAGATTGCCAGTTTTATAAAAACAAACCTAAAACCTACTTGTTGCACAGAGAAGTGATATAAACAGCTCATTTCCCCAGGATAGCATGGCTCTTGAAGAAGAAATATGTTAAAATATGCATGCACTTTATTCTTTCCATAGATCTCTACTCCTTCTTGTGGTCTATTCGTGATAGTCCACCTACAGCAAAGGTGAAATCCACACTGACCTCTATGTTCTCTTTTTATAATATTCATTGACATGTTTCAACAGTTTTTATTGTTCAAAATAAATATACTATTAGTGACACATTGCATATTATACTTATATTAATAACAGTTTTTCACTTGTTTTATTACGTTATACTCTGATTTGTATGAAAACTTGATCAATTTGAATAGCTTCATGTGCTGTTACTTTCCTTTAATATTGCAGCGTATATTGATTTGTAAATGTATACAGCGTGTGTGTCTAATTTAAACACCATTTAAAATTTGTCAGTTTTTACGTTCTTGCTGAATTGGTAAATGTTAACATGTTACAACATAAGGAGACACCCAAATTATAAAGCATATCTCAAAAATCCATATAACAAATAATATGTGATTAATATTTATCTTGCAACAAATGAACTACAAAATCTATTAGAATAACAGAGAAGAAGGGCAGGGCAAACTATAAAGAAAGTAACTGCATGAACAAGATAACAAGTATGAATTAAAAACTCAGAAAAACAAAATTAATTATTGTGGGACCCCAACTTTAACGAACTGAAGGAGAGAAAAGTAATGAAAAATTAAATTAACTAGAAAAAACAATAAAACCTTGACCAAAGTAACAAAAAGAACTAAATACACAAAAATGGTTATTATGTGCAAGCAAAGCCATTAATAGACAAACTCCCCAATTGGAACCCTAAGTTTAATACTTCAAAGAATGAAACACATATGAATAAACAATCATATTACTAGAGAATCTAAACTATTAATATTGAAAAACTCAAACACAATTCCAAAAAATATTCAATAATACAAAAGCTAGACAACCTAAAGTAAACATCTTATATATAAACGTCTACACGTGGAAGTGTGTGTGTCTGTCTAGCCCGGAAGTGAGAGGTGGAGTCGGGCTAAGGGCTCCACCTCTGAGGAAACAGAAAACTAAACGTCTACACAGGGATGTGTGTGTGTCTGTCTGTCCGGTCTAGAAGTGTGAGGCTACTACAGCATGAAGCTCAGAGAGCCGGCAAGGCAGCCCCAAGTTAACGAGTCAGAAGAAGAAAGTGACTCTGTTGCCAAAGTAAAACCAACTCTTATGCAACCACACTTACGAGCACATCGGCAAAACGGTATCCCCTTTACTTTTCCTCCCGACGCTAATACACAAGCGAGGCGAGCATGTCAGCACAACAAAACCTAGGAGAGAGTCACCCAGAGTAGTTCCTTTCAAGTACCTGACATCTCTACATTTCAGTTTTTTTTTTCTGACGATATCAATAGTTTCTAAGACCCTGGGCTTTTTACAGCACCTGAAGGAAATTTGTAAATCAAAGGCCCCGCCTCTTTAGGTTGTAGACGATATGGGAAATAATTAACAAAAATAAGAAACAAAATGAGAACAGTACAGATATGTGGCATAATAAATATCACCTTATGTATGCTGCCACAAAAAGAGAAAAACTGAGTTTGCTAGTTTTGTGTGGTGAAATATATATTGTTTGTTAGTACAGGGACTGGAACCCTATAATGATTAATGATTTTAGGGAAAGAAATTAAGGCATTTAGTTTTGCTTTATTTTTATGGACTCAGATGGAATTGGATATCAACTTTTGCAAAAGGATGACCAAGGTAATGTGATTACCAAATAAACAATTTAGCAGGTGGCGCCACACCTTAGCAGACCCTCAGCATTTGTAAAATATGCATGAGGTCATTTAAAAGAGTTTACTGTAGAGTCCACAAGAACTTGCTTTGCCTCAACTTGCCCCACAATATTTAGAAACACATAGCAAACAACAGGGCTGCTATACAATGCGTAATTTTCCAACCTGTCAGTTCCTCTCTTAGGTAGCTCATTTTTGCTTTGTTTTATCTCTGTGATGGATCAATCTCAGCAAATAGTCAACTGCCCTATGTCTTTTTATCCACTTGCAACAACTGCTTTGTGAAGTAAAATGTTTATCTGATTCTGATTCTGGCAAGTTACTAAAAAAAGATTCTACCCCCTTCCCATTAAGATGTCTTGATCTGAATTCCCATTTTTGACTTGTACTTGTTCCTGAAAATGAGATCTTATTCACCCAACCAGCATAAGATACACGTACATTTAACATTTTCTGGTTACAATCAACATTTTGCTTTCGGACAATTCTTTGTCAAGCATTGATTTGATTGATTTGATTGATTGATTGGCCTGTAGAACACTCAAAAATACCATCATCAGTATTTAGATGAACTTTGTGCAATTTTTGTTTTTATTTTGGAATTTGACATTTTGATATACTTCCAAAAACTTGTTGTGATTATGCCAGTGCTTCATATTTTGTATTTATGGTGTTTTAACTCTATGGTTCATTTTGTATATTTGTTACTATATTGAAAATTCATATACCCTGTTGGCTGCCTTGTAATGATGAGTGCTATTAATGGAACAATACACTAGAAAGCTTGATTGAGTAATTTATGGGAAAAAATGTCACTGGCAGCAGAATAAAAGTAAAGTTTCTGAAATAGCACCTGCTGTAGAGAAATAATGAAAAAAGATTCTCATAGAGATCAAAGTCTCAAAGAATGAGTTTACTAGACTTACAATGATATTTTTAAAATATGATCTCACAAACAAACACAGGTAACAGGAATTATCTAAAAGTTTCCCTAGACTCCTTTATGCACATTTAAATAAATATAGCATGCCATCAAAGTCATAAGAAACTTAAAATCATTCATTGTAACTAGGAACATGCAGACGGATCCTGTGTGTGATGAATTATCTTCAATATTAAAGACATTACGTAACATATCATTAGATAGTATATTTTAAGAGAGATCACATTTGCCCTTCATCACTAAATGTGACATTTATGAAGGAAATGTTTGACAATTGTAGTATGCTATTATTTCTACTACAGACTTGCTTTGCTAAATTAAGCTATATTAAATAATTTTGTAATAAATAAAATTACAATTGCAGTCATTGAGGCAGTAGTCAAAACATGAAATTAAAGCCTTAAACCTTATTGAGTAAGTTTATTTTGAAACACAAAATGTTCTGGCATATTGAATTATCTTGCTTTTGGATAATATGCTAACAAAATGTTTTAACAAAGTTTTTTTTTTTTTAGACTTCACTATACCTCCACAATTCCTTTTCAGTCCTGGAGATATAATTTCAAGTAGCTAGCTTCCTGAAAGCTAAAGTTACAAACTTACTTTGGTGAGATGTCTGACTGACAAAACAATAGCAATCCTTATCTATACAACAGATGGCACTGGTGAAAAGTCACTACTGTATAATAGACATGGCAGAATAAACCGAGGCATAATGTCCATGGAGAGGCACAGAATAAAAAGTGAAGCTTATAGTTGTGTTGTGATCTCAAAATAAACAGGTTGTGAACATCTGGAAAATGACAATAATGTCCATTGAGGAAAGCAAGCCTTCATTATAGCCACTTACTACTTCTACTATAGAAAAACATGGACATTTCTAGCCAGCAATTCCTAGATATCATTCCAAGTTACCAAAAATAAAAAGTAATCAAGTCTTAAAGGACAAAATCGATAACTTTAATTAGAGTGTGTTTGATTATTGATCTTTTTTAACAGCAGATCTTGCTTTTTCAAAATGCTGTGGGGTACAGCCCGGACACAGACAGGTAGACATGATGATTTCACACACGTTTATTTACAATATTTACAATACAAAAGTGAGCACAACCCAGTGCCGCAGCACCAATCACCCCTTAAGTCCTGGCCTTTCCACACTGCCTTTCACTGTCTCTGGTCCGCCTCCACTCCTCTCCACTCCTCCGAGCTCTGTCCTTTTCCACCCGCCTCCAGCCCCCGAATGGAGGGAGGCGGTCCCTTTTATGCACACCCGGATGGGCTCCAGGTGCTTCCCGACACTCCTTCGCCGACACTTCCCTGTGTGGTTGAAGAGCCGGCTGCGCACCTTGAAGGACTCCGGGTGTCCCTGATCCTCTTCCCCCCAGCACTTCCGGGTGTGGCAGAAGTGCTGAGGTCCAGGGCTCCCAAGGCATCGGGGCGCCCCCTGGCGGTGATCACGGGCCCCTACAGGGTTGGGCTTTCAAGCCCTGCACCCGTGGTCCCCAACACAACCAGGGTGGTTGCCCCCTCATGGTTTGGAGAAGGCACAAGCCCTCCTCCGGTCCTCCTGGGCGTCCCGGCTGGGTACCACCCCCAGCCGCGTGCCACAATGCATATTTAGAAAGAATCTGTATAGTGCACTGAAGTTATGACATCCAATCTGAGGAATGCTACCTATAACTTCTTAATGTCCTGATTATTGAAGAGATTGAGCAGAAGCATACCATTTTTTTTTTCATTTTGTATTCCTATCCTAGGTATACACACTTTTTCACATTTTCAGGTATACCACTGTTTTGTAATAATAGCTACAGAAGCGAGTTTTATATCTGGATTATCTTTAACCACCTACCATGTGTTGCTTCCATATGGAATCTGTTGAATTTTTCACGTTATTGTTATCTGCATGATAACTGTACCATGGTAGATTTTTAAAAATGGAGAAAAGCATAAAGCCTTTTACTCACAACCGGTGACAAAATCTACAGTAATCTGTATTATTTCCAACTTTTTTCTGTTATTTTAAAAATGTATTTGACAGGCCTAAGGAAAATATTGTGAAATGTGGAGCTTTATCATGTTAAAGTCATAATATTTATTACATTTTAAGACTTTTGTTTTACTGTATATCTGACCAAGTCAATTATTAGCTGCATTTGAAACAAAAATGAAAGTAAATATTTCTTTAATAACAATATTAAATATAGTGTTATTTGATAAAGCAGAGTCTGCCTCAGTTGACAGCACAGCACAATTTTGAAAAAAAAAAACCTTAATATCAACAATAAAAAATCTTATATAACACCCAGCATGCGTTTTGCCCTGCCATGAATGAACTTCAGCCCTAATGTTGATAATCCTTCCAAACAACTGACTAAATAGTCCAAGATAATTAAAAAAATTATTTAGTCTACGCTGACTGTTTTTGGGATGTGTCATGCACAAGCATTTAGGGAACAGCTTAAGGACCCAACGAGCAGCTCAAAATCGCAAGTCATGGGACAATGGCAGTGTACTAACCACTTTCTCTTTGTTTTAACATGAAAGACGAGCAAACACCGCCATGAATTTGGCCCAAAAGCCTAGCGAGCAGGCCGTGCCACTTCCGGGTTCCTTCATTCCCTCCAGTCCCCCAATGATGATGTCACTACATCCCATGTACCTCAGCTCCTCCTTTCCCAGCATTCCCCTTCCATTTCCATTCCCACTGCATAAAATGTCCGTGTTCCAATGTATTCCAGTCTGTACCGGAAATTTCATGTCAGACTGTTTCAATTGCAACTCCAGTGTTTACAGTATACGGGGATGGAATCCCCAACTCTTAAACATTGTTCCTGTGTTTTCTTTACAGATGTTACTTATTAGCTGAGGCAGAGTATTTTTTTTAAGTTTACAAAATGGATGGAGAATCATACAGAATGATTAATGCCGGTGAGTTTATTTTTCATTTGCAGTTTGATTGCAAGACAGTGATCCCAAACAATGGGTCATAACAACACTGGAGTGGCTTAGTCAAAGATCCAATCCAATCTCAAGAATATGTAACACAATTCTGAATGGCAGTTTGAATAGCACTTCACAAAAGTGGTGTAACAAAACTCATTTTGTACACATTTGGCAAGAGAAATGGGCAATAATTGCCTTAATCAGTGTGCAAAACTGGCAGACGTCATCAACAAAAGTTACAGTATTATCGTGGAAAAATATTGCTCAATCAAATGAATGTATGAATTATAAATACTTAAGGCATCCTTCAGCATTACTTAGGCTTTAAGTTTGTTTAAGGTTGAGAAATAAGTCATTTAATCTTTAAACTTTTTTTTGACTTTCAGCATATCACTTTGCAGTACAAAATGTAAATTGGAACAGAATGTGCAAGTGTTTGTAATTCAGCAATATTTAAATACTTTCTCAAGAAACTGGATAACAGAAAAATAAATGACAAATGTGAGAAGTGTCTTGCGATTTAAAAAAAAGAACAGAAGGTAGTTGTTATTTAAAAAAGGGAAAGAAAAATAGATTTAACATATAGTCACATGTCACTGTTACTCATCATCAAAAAGGACACTCAAGGGGGTTTATTAAAACCAGTTATTTTTGCTCTGATTAAAAAGGTTTGTTACAAAAAAAAATTAAATAAAACCTGAATGCATAGGATCAATCTAAATCCTAAAAGTTTCGAACAAGAAATGCCACATTTCCAATCAAAATAAACAAATGCATGCACCAATTCATTTTTCATCTCTTTCTCTCTCTTCATACTCTGGCCTTTCTCATCTTTTCACCGTAGTAGAAGAAAGATTTTAGAACAAAGCCAGCTTAAATTTTACCAGCAGTCCTGAAAGAAGTAAATCATGTTACTTCTGAGCTGTTAAACCTACGTCCGGTAATCATTCTGTATAGACAAAGTACCAAAGTAATGGAAACTTTCTTCTTCTTCTTTGCCCTGCTAAGTCCAATGGACCATTGCGGCCTTTCCTCTCTTGAGCCAAGTGAACTGAAATTTGGACATCCATTGTAGTCCATTCCCAAATATTATCCAACCATCTTCTTCGCTGTCTTCTTCTTTTCCATGTTCTTTGAGCTATTCAAAGCATTACTGTCTATTTATCTATCATCCTTCATCTTACAGACCTGTCTGAACACTGCCAGTTTCCTCATTTTGTTTTTGGCCTTTAATTTTACTCTCCTGATCAGCACAGTTCTAATCTACTGATTGAACACACATTATACACTTCACGTCATTATTAGAATAATATGGAAAAAGTTTCTGTTTTAGCTATGTGTTCAGTAGTTCCTGTCATCCTACATTTACACAGATCTTTGTAGACACGGAACACACATGAAATGTTTGTATTCCAAATAACTCCCATATAAAGAGACCTGAGGTCTGAGAATTTTGCGGCGGAAACATCTCCGTCGATGGGGGGATGGGATAGCAGGCTGCTTGCTGCTTGTGCTGATCAACACATTTGCAAAACAAAAGACGCTGATGAGGAGAGGAGCAAAGGAATTTAAGGTGGCCATGGATTACGAGTTTTTTCGTAGGCTTTAGGGATTCTAGTGTTAAGGAATTACAGAGAGAGATCTGGGCAGCAGAATGCTGCACCAGATCTAATCTACCATCTCAGCAGGATATTTATACCAGGAGATGCAGTACCAGAGCAACTAGGATCATCAGAGACTTGTCTCTCCCAGTGCCTGTGCTAGGTTATTTTGTGCCCGAGGCCAATCTTATTAGTGTGCCAACTAACTGTTTGGTAGCTAACCCTTGCAGCTGGTTCCTAACCATAATCTGCACATTAGGCAAATTCCTAATTTGCCTTAATGGTGGCACTAGCCCTGGTCTCAACCCCAGTAATTATTTGTTCGACCTGCTGAAATCAGGCAGATGCTTTAGGAGTATTATGGCCAAAACAGAGAGGCTCAGGAGGAGCTTCTATCTACAGGCCATAAAACCTCTTCACCTGGACATGCCACCACAATTTTACAAATGCTCATTACAATATAAACTGAACTATCTACCTCAATGAATCACCTCATGTACTTGTATAACTGTGTATGTGACAATATAAAGAATCAATCAATTGTTATGCATCTTAAATGTGTTTTCCTAATTTGTGTATGGAAACAGGATAATGGAATATGCATAATTACTTATATATTTGACAGGATAATTCAAGAGCAAATGAAAAATTAAAGGCAATTTGAAAATTATGTGGTAACCACAGTATAACACATTCACAAAGGCTTATTGGTAGATCAAACACGTACAACGCAGCGCTCTGCCATTAGTATAGCTGAAGCCAAGGTCAAACATGGATGCTGCACTGGAGGGATTGCACCATTGTTGATAAGTTCACCATAGTGAGATTTCTTTGATCAGAGGGAGTGAAACTGTTGTAATAACAGTTAATTACAAATCAAAGGACATTATACTTAGAGAAATTAATGCACTAGTGATACTACATTTTCAGTACTACGAACAGTTGCTATTAACAAGACATAGTAGTACTAGAAGGTGGGGCAACCAAAGAAATCCTAGTTATGCCCCACTTTGACAGGCAAGGTAACCTGAAAGTCTTCGGTCTTAAACAGAGAAAACTGTGTGGGATTGTAATATCCTCCAGCAAGCCAAACAATGAAAAGACACCAGCTGGTTTCCAGCAAATTACTTTCTTTATTTATCCTAACACAGAATCTCTTCCAACACAATAACCCCACCACAGGAAGTTTATCAGCATGCCAAAACCAACATAAAAAACTAGCAGCTCCCCCCACCAAATAATAAAGAACAAATCCAGATAATAATCTGTTATTACCTATACACTTGATTGCCCCCTAGTGACAACCCTTTACAGTCCTCCTTAATAATATTACACTTCTCACCACTCAAGCAATAAATGTATATTATCTTCTTATGTAGTAACCCCTCCTTCTGATTTCACTAAGAGGACTCAATAACATTAATACATACTATTTTTTACTTAACTAAACAAAATTAAACAAGAACACTATCCCTCGCGTAGGCCTTATACAAACAGATACTGTACATCTGTCTAATACCACTGTGGCTTCTTCTCTGGTTTTACAGCTCAAAGTCCTTAAGGTAGCTTGGTTTTTTAACAGTCCTTTGGAACCAATGAACAGGTAGAGCTGTGCTTTCAGTGTCCATGTCACTTGTTCCACTCACACCCGGTCCTTCCAAATCCAAGACCATTGGGTCCATCACCATGTCTGTAGAGTTCACAGAAACACCTATAGGCATATTAGTTTCCTCTGCTGCTTGAGATACACTTACTGGGACGTCTTAATTTCTTAATCGTCCTCTGTGGAACTATAAGAACCTGATCCACATGTCTTTCAGGACAAGTCACCTTTACTATAACCCCTTTTACCCGCTTTGGCCTACTATTAAAATTTCTTGTCATCACCCAATCTCCTTCAGAGAACCCTGTACCCTTCAAGTGATTGTCATGATTGTCATGATTTTCTTTTTGCTTCCTTTGTTCCACTGTTTTTTTAAGGTCAGGACATATCAGGTCAAGTGTTGACCTCAGCTTACAGCCCTGTAACATCTCTTCTGGAGAAAGCCCAGTTGTGGATTGGGGTGTAATCCAATAGCTGAACAGCATTCTGGCCACCTTAGGACCTATATTTCCTTCTCCAGCTGTCTTCATCATTACTTTGAAAGACTGCACCACTCTCTCAGTTAAACCATTTGAAGAGGCAAGAACAGGTGTAGAGGTCACATGGACAATTCTTCTCCATGAATTCTTTAAATTTTAAGCCATTATCAGAAACTACCATGTCTAGCAGCCCCTGATTACTGAAACTTTTTTGCAAGCAGTCAATAGTAACACATGCTGTGGAAGAAGATACAGGATACACATCCATCCATTTTGAATGAGCATCTATGACCACCAAGAATGTGTAACCCATAAATGGTCCTGCATAGTCAATATTCATTCTTTGCCATGGTTTGCTAGGCCATTCCCATGGATGCAGAGGAGCTGTGGCTGGAACCTTCCTATGTTCTAGACATTTGGTACCCAACTGAACTACAGCTTCTGTAATCTCTGTCCAGGTTTGGCCACCAAAAATAACTTTCATTCGCAATATAGCCAGATGACACTGGTGTAACTGTACCAACACAAGCTAATGGCCCTTATTTGGAATAAGGACACGAGACCCCCATAAAATGCAACCATCTAGTACACTCAGTTCAGACTTCCTATTGATATATGGCACAAAATCAGCTCCTTCTATTTTTTTAAGTTCAGGGACAGGTTAGATTTTTCAAGTCTTTTAAAAACCATTTCAAGTCCTTGGAGGTCATGATCCAGAGAAGGGGAGAATACAATAATGTCATCAATATAAATGTAACAGTTTTTCCCTCGCAGTTCACTTGAAACTCTTTCCATAAGGCGTTGAAATGAGGCTGCAGAATTCTTCAATCCAAATGGCATTACCTTACGTTGGAAGAGCCCAAATGTTGTGGTGACTGCAGTCTTGGCTTTAATTTCTGGATCCATTGCCACTTGCCAATATCCTGATTGTAAGTCTGAAGTACATGGCTCCTTGCATAGATTCCAAAATTTTGTGAATTAATGGCATGGGGTACACATCAAGTAGAGTTTTGCTGTTTAACTCTCTATAATCAACACAGATCTGATAGGTACTGTCTGCTTTGCTCACAATAACATCAGGTGCTGCCCAAGCAGATGATGAGTATTCTATGTTGTCTTCTTCCAGCATCTCTTTGATTTGTTTCCTTATTATTTCTTTTTTGAGAGGGGAAACTCAATAGGTGTGAGACTTAACAGGTACAGTTCATACAGTGGATCAGCTGGTTAAGACAGGATCCATGATAGAAAGGGGTTGAATGAAAATGGACTCCAGAGTGTGAGAACAGCTTTCTTAAACTCAAGGAAGCATTAGCATCTCCACCAGTACTGTCTCAACCCGATCCCGGTCTTATGTTTCAGGTACAAACTGATGCAAGCGCCATTGGACTCGGAGCTGTGTTAACCCACAAAAAACGGCAAAGAAAAGGTAATTGCTTATGCTTCCCGAGCATTGAGAGGAGCAGTAATAAATTATACCGCTTTGGAGAAAATGTCCGGCAGTTGTTTGGGCAGTGGAAAAATGGAAAAAATTTTTGGAAGGAATAAAATTTCAGGTCTTTACGGACCATGCAGCCTTAACCTGGGCCTTCAACTGTCCTAAAACGTCATCTCGGCTTACTCGCTGGATATTGAGGCTACAACAATGTGACTTTTTTTACCACCTACCGGAAAGGGGCGTTAAACATTATCCCTGATGTTCTATCATGTAGCTCTCTGGGTTCCTCATTTGTTGCACTTGTGACCTGTCCAGAGAGAGTATGTCTCCCTGCCTCCCTGTATGAGGCGAGGAAGGCTCAGGAAGATGACGAAAACCTTTCTCCCTTGTTTAAGACAGCTGACGACCCCGATCAGAGGAGCAGCCGTATCTCCTTTGTGGTAAATCAATGTGTTTTATATAGGAAGCTTCCTTTGAGTAACCATGGAGCCCAGTTCCAGGTAATGGTACCTTCTTCCTTGATTAATGCTTTTTTACAATATTTTCATGATAGCCCATTGAACGGATATTTAGGGCGGCTTAAAACGTTGCTTGGGATCTTGGAAGTAGGTTGGTGGCCAACTGTATGTAAAGATGTCTGGAATCATGTCAAAACATGCGTCACATGCCAAAAATATAAGCCAGACTCTGAGAAACCGTCAGGGCTAATGCTAACAACTAAAGTGGAAACCGCAGGAGAAATGATAGGTCTTAATTTTATGGGACCCTTCCCTACGAGCAAAAAAGGTAACAACTTTTTGTTGGTAATGATTGACTATTATACCAGATGAGTAGAGATTTACGCCTTAAGGGACAGCAAGACACACCGACTATGTAAAATACTGAGAGAAGAACATTTCACTCAATGGGGTGTACCAAAATATCTTCTTTCAGATCATGGGCCTCAATTTACCAGTGACCTTTTGAAAACTCTTTGTCACAACTGGGGAGTTACTCGAAGCTTACTACCAGCTATCATCCGCAGACTAACATGACAGAAAGAGTTTACTGCACTCTGAAAACAATGATAGCCTCTTATATACATGGAAACCATCAGGACTGGGATCGATGGTTGTCTGAGTTCCAGTTGCTATTAATACTGCAAAACATGAAACCACAGGTATGGCTCCAGCTGAACTCCAGCTGAGGCATAACCTCTATGGACCTTTAGAGTGTCAGCACAGTGGTAGTGCTGCTGCTTTGCAGTAAGGAGATTGCGGGTTCGCTTCCCGGGTCCTCCCTGTGTGGAGAGCGCTTTGAGTAGTGAGAAAAGCTCTAAATAAATGTAAAGAATTATTATTATTACTCCACACGTAGACAACAACGGATTGCTAATGAGGTAAAGCAAAGGATTGGGTTAGCCAAGGCCAGACAAGCCAAATATTACGATATCAGGTGGAAAGATGTGCAGTTTCTACCTGATGATTTGGTCTGGATGCAGACTCATGCTATTTCGGATGCAGCATCTAGATTTGCAGCGAAACCCGTGCCTAAGTGGATAGGTCCAGTTAAAATTATGGAAAAATTAAACTTAAATATTAAATGGCAGGATCCTAAGATGAAGATAGAGACAGTTCACGTGGCTAATTTAAAACCGTACTTTGCTTCTTGTAAGGATATTTTGTGGGGTGGGTATGTGACAAAGGTGCAGTGGACCAGAATTTCACCCTTGGAACACTTGGAACACTTGGATTGGGGGTTACTGAAACTCCAATTCTGGTCTGAGCTTTTATTTTGAAAACACTGCCAGAGTTAAGGGGAACACAGGAAGGGCTTCTATGTTGATAGAAAGTGCAACAGGAAGATCAACATCCCTGCTGAGGAAGGACAAAGAGAAAGGGAAAGTGAAGATCCTCCATTTTTAGGGGGGAAAAAACTACAACTAAATATTACTTTTTTCCTTCAAAAATCATCACTACATATTTTGTATATGTTCAATATAGAGCTTATTTTGAAATATATGTTCCTTCTTGCCTAACCTGTTCCTATTTTAAAAGACCAGAATTATTTTCTTGCACATATGAGTAACCAGTGAAAATTATTTTTTGAGGTTGGGTGCCAGTGTTAGGTTTTCTCCCTGAGCACAGTAATGACAACTTTATAAGAAAGCAGAGATTGGATCAATGTTGCACCATGAACACCAAGTCAAAGGAAATCTGTTTTATCATTTCATAAATATGAATCAATTGTTGGACTACACTGGTCTACAAAAAAATATTTTTTTTTGCTTCTGGGAACTTCAGAGCAGCTCTTTATTAAGTTTTTACACTGATTTCATATATGAAATCGGATTTAAGCTAACACATCAGGTTTTTGAAATACACATTATTGACGTTTTGACACTTTTGAATATCAATATAATATATCAACACGATATCTGGAGTTTGGACTATGTCCCACCAAAATTGTTTTGATATGACGATACCAGAGACACGTTAAAGCATGTCAGCTTACCTCAATATAAAAGCAAGGTCAGTGTGCTCAAAATTGTCTGAGGCCCTCACTTTTGCGCTTGTACTGTATATCCGTCTCTCTTTGCAAGAACCAAGGGTAGTCACCCATCATGCTCGGAGTGAATTTTCCCTGATATTAGTTTTCCATCACCTTTATATCTTGATGAAATCTTTCCCCATGCTCATCTCTGACATCGCTTAGATTTGGTGGAAAAAAGTCGAGATAAGAATGTAAAAAATGTGTCTTCAGTGACATTCTGGCTCCCGTAAGCTAATATACTTCTAGCATATTCTCCACAAGCTCAGTATAATTGTCTGCTCTGTGCTTGTCAAGAAAATTCTGGACAACTTGCATGAATGAAGGGGCTGATTCAGTTGGCTTCAATTTCTTTTTGAACTTATCATCAAGCATCAGTTCACAGATTTCAGGGCCAACAAAAACACCTTCCTTAAGTTTGGCTTCACTTTTCTTGATACCAAATTTATTTCTTAAATGCTGAAATGCATCACCTTTACTGTCCAGTCACCCTAATTGTCCAAGACCTGGAACATTATAACTAAAAAACGGGACGTGCTGGACAAAAACGTTTTTCAGATTTGGAGTCAGCAAGTGAAATTTGTTAAAAGTACAGGTGAAAGAATCCCAGTAGCAAAATGCTTGTTGACCAGTGTAAAGAACTTAATTACATGTAAAAAATGTGCTAACATTCATGAATTCAGTTTTTACAAATACCTTATAGAGAAATTTAAACATGTTTGCATTGTTTTACTTTCCCACAAAATTGTTAATTTTTAGAGAAGTGGTGTTGTATTGCTGTAGTTGCTCTTTCAGGGGTCATAAGTATGATTTATTACCTGTCAATCAAAATGATTAATGACCTTTAAGCCCCACCCCTTTGGACAGTTGACGGAAGCCCCGCCCCCTTTCCTCTGATTGGTGGATTTGAATGATGTGTCCCACCCCTTTCCTCTGATTGGTGGATTTGAAGGATGCGTCCCGCCCCTCAACCACCTGTTTAACCCCTCCTTGATCCCAACCTCAACCACCTGTTTGCCCCCCTCCTTGAACCCACTCCCGGGCCCCACGCACCTGTTTGCCCCAAGAAAATGTCAAGATCCGATTGATGGATGTCTGCCCCCCTCCTTGAACCCAACCCCAACCCCCTCTCCCAAAGACAAGTCCAGGCCTGTTACAGACCCGACCGGACACACCTGTTGAAGGCCCACAAAACCCTACGACACACACGCGTTTCAACGGGCCGATCTGCCTTATAACCGTTCCTGCCTCTATTGCTTTGGGTAAGATTTCCTGTATCTATCTATTATTTAAAATATCTATCCTTTGCTTTACCACTTGTAAACCATTTTTTATTTTATCTAAGTCAAGCAGAGAAAGATCCCAGATATTCTCTGCGCTGACAACCTGTCCATGCTGTTAGCAGGCATGAGTCTCTGGGTCTTGCCTGCTCCTGTGAGATGCCCCAGGGGTCGAAGCTCCAAGTATACACGCATGCACACGCGAGTAGTTCGAAATGCGAGTTGCCGGCTCTCTGTCTACACAGGGACTCACGGAGCTGACAGCCTCTGCGCGCACCCATTAGATCCAGGCCGGGAAACTGACAGCCCCTGCTGCGTTCGACCCTGCGCGTAAACAGCTGTGCGTAAACCCCACCTCCTCCAGCCCCAGGCGTCGGGGGTGCGTGGCAACTTTTTTCCACGAGAGTTAAAAGATTTTAAGGATAACGTGTAAAACTAGAGATAACTAGTTCGACATAATGTGAATTTCCCCTTGGGATTAATAAAGTATCTATCTATCTATCTAATGAAAAATACCTCTATTGAACCCAAACAAATTAACTTAAACTACATTTTGATACTAGGGATTTTGACTCCAAAAAGTCCTGTATTTTTAAAAAAGGAGCCTTTGCACGCCACAAGGTAAGGCAATTTTTCACACAGCCCACCGGACGCTCCGACATGAGGTTAAAGGTCAGGACCCGACCTGAGCCGACCCCCCACCTGTTGCCTAGGAGCTGTGAAGCACACCCCCACCACCCCTTAGCTTCAGGCTACCGGAGCTGCTGGCGCTGTGCTTTGGAAAGCTTGGCTTGCCAAAGAGTGTTTTAAAGCGCCTTACTCTTTTCCCAGAATGACTGCATGTTGAAGGCGTTCTAACTTTTAGACATTTAAACGCTTGCTTCCACAATATGCTTCCTTAGGGCCTGCTGATATATGTGTAGGAAATACTTTTTATATAAATTATAAAACCGATGATAGCTTTTTTTATATACGAAATTTAAAAGGGTGCTGTTGCCTATTATTTAACTGTGTGATTTTTTAGAAGGCTTATATCAAAATATATTTAAAATGGGATGGAAAAGGGATTGTTTTATATAAATTATAAAGCCGAGGCTTTATGTAAAATATACATCCGTTGCTTGATTTTTTAGACGTCTCAAACGGATATAAAAGATCCATCCATCCATTTTTCAACCCGCTGAATCCGAACACAGGGGTCTGCTGGAGCCAATCCCAGCCAACACAGGGCACAAGGCAGGAACCAATCCCGGGCAGGGTGCCAACCCACTGCAGGACACACACAAACACACCCACACACCAAGCACACACTAGGGCCAATTTAGAATCGCCAATCCACCTAACCTGCATGTCTTTAGACTGTGGGAGGAAACCGGAGCGCCCGGAGGAAACCCACGCAGACACGGGGAGAACATGCAAACTCCACGCAGGGAGGACCTGGGAAGTGAACCCAGGTTCCCAGGTCTCCCAACTGCGAGGCAGCAGCGCTACCCACTGCGCCACTTTGCCGCCCTATAAAAGATCCCAGTTGCCTATTATTTAATTACGTATGATTTTTAAAATCCTTTAAAAATACAGCCTTTACATATCATGGGGGACGAGGTGTGAGATTGCAAGCGAACTCACAAGGGAATCCCCCAGCGCAGCTGTGCGCAACCTGCGGCCGTACGGCCGCATGCGGCCGTGGGCAAGGACTTTGGCGGCCGTGGACGTGTATATTAAAGTGTACGTAATGGCGGCCGTGCAGGTGTAGGGTCTCTGGACTCCAGCGAGTAAGGGGTCTCAACGCCGCGGAATCTTTGTCGGCCGGGTCGGTATGGTGACGCCGAAAGCCGATTTGGACTCTGGGGTCTCTAGACTCCTGCAAGTGTAGAATCTCAAACACCGACGTTCGTTGGTTGTCTCAGGGAGAAACTTCTCGCCGTGTTCTGCTGTTGCGCAAGGAAATAGTGGAATTTTATTCGATGAAAAACAAGGACTGCCCCTTGCTAAACAATGACTTTCTAACATCTCTGGCGTTTCTGGTTGACTTACTAACGCATGTTAACTATCTCAATCAAAACCTGCAAGGCAAAGCAACAACAGTTTGCCTCATGCACAGAAAAATAAAAGACTTCTGTGACAAATGTCGTCTCCTGAAAAGCCATCTGCAGCAGGGTAATTTCTACCACTTTCCACAACTGACGGCTCTGATTGACAGCAAAGAAGTAAAGCCTGACCAAATTCCTACCGTCCGTTTTTCGGGCACTTTAGACGGGCTGTTGCAGGAATTCGCTAACCGTTTTCAAGATTTCGAAAAGATTTCAGCAACAATAAGACTCGTTGCTTCTCCTCATCTGGTGGAGACAGAGAGTGCACCGTTACATCTACAAATGGAGCTAGTAGAGTTGAAGAACAATGAGCAGCTTGTGAAAAAGTTTACAGAAGAAAGCGACCTGCTGGATACGTGGAAATCAGCAGTAGAATACCCACAACTACGAGAACTGGCCAGGAACATTCTCGTTCTTTTCGGAAGCACTTATTTGTGCGAAGCAGCGTTTTCCAGAATGAAATATCTGAAAAACAAGTACCGAACCCGATTGGTAGACAGCAATCTAGAGTCTGGAATACGGCTAATGGTCTCCAGCGAGTCCCCTGACTTTGCAAGTCTGTCTGCAAACATGCAAGAGCAAGGAAGCCATTAATGGCGATGTTTTCCAAACTTCCTGAAACAATTGCTGTAAAGGTTTTTTGTCCTATATGACGTTTCGTAGACATTTTTTTACATATGTAGACCAGTAAATTGAATATTGTCAGATATATCATACTCTGTTTTAATGTGTAATCTGTAAATTTTTACATAAATCATAAAACATTATTAAGTTTACTTGGACTTACTGGCGGCCGTTATTAAAGTAAAAAGTCTGTAGTGCGGCCGTTATTAAAGTAAAAAGTCTGTAGTGCGGCCGTCAATAGCGGAAAGGTTGCGCATGCCTGCCCCAGCGGGACGACCGATCTTACAGCTGTAGGACAATTCGCGCCTGTGCAGAACTCAGCCCCTAAACATTACTCAAGTGTGCGCGCACAACACAGCGGGGAGGAGTTAGGGGGTTGTCAGTTTCCTGAGCCGACCCAAACCTGTTGCCTAGGAGCTGTGAAGCGCACCCCACACCACTTCTTAGCTTCAGACTGTCGGAGCTGCTGGCGCTATGCTTCGGAAAGCATGGCTTGCCAAAGAGTGTTTTAAAGCGCCTTTCTCTTTTCCCAGAATGACTGCATGTTGAAGGCGTTCTAACTTTTAGACATTTAAACACTTGCTTCCACAATATGCTTCCTTAGGGCCCGCTGATATATGTGTGGGAAATACTTTTTATATAAAGGATAGCTTTTTTTATACGCAATTTAAAAGGGAACAGTTGCATACGTCTGTATGATTTTTTACAAGGCTTAGATAGATAGATAGATAGATAGATAGATAGATAGATAGATAGATAGATAGATAGATAGATAGATAGATAGATAGAAATCTTACCCAAAGCAGTAGAGGCAGGAACGGTTATAAGGCAGATCGGCCCGTTGAAATGCGTGTGTGTGTGTCGCAGGGTTTTGTGGGCCTTCAACAGGTGTGTCCGGTCAGGTCTGTAACAGGCCTGGACTTGTCTTTGGGAGAGGGGGTTGGGGTTGGGGTTCAAGGAGGGGGGCAGACATCCATCAATCAGATCTTGACATTTTCCTGGGGCAAACAGGTGCATGGGGCCCGGGAGTGGGTTCAAGGAGGGGGGCAAACAGGTGGTTGAGGTTGGGATCAAGGAGGGGTTAAACAGGTGGTTGAGGGCGGGATCAAGGAGGGAGTAAACAGGTGGTTGAGGGGCGAGACGCATCCTTCAAATCCACCAATCAGAGGAAAGGGGTGGGGCACATCATTCAAATCCACCAATCAGAGGAAAGGGGCAGGACTTCCGTTAACCGTCCAAAGGGGCGGGGCTTAAAGGTCATTAATCATTTTGATTGACAGGTATTAAATAATTTTTGACAGAAAGTCCCTGGCTTATACTACTGTCATACAGTGTAAACCACTCATGTATTCTGACATTAATATTGATAGAGGCATGCTTTTTTGAATAAATATTGTCTTAAGAACTGTATTTGTTGTTATATTTATTTTTCGTTTTCCAGAAATTTGTTATCGTACCCTATTTGCACAGAATAGCAAATATTTTATGGTTCAAAAACTATCCAAACTGCACCACTTCATTTATTTTATGTATTCCTAACCTTAGCCTAATTCATTTACTTGACTTTCCAAAAGCAATAAGAAATGATACTCTAATCAAAGACTTGATTGTATGACAAAAACATTTTTTATGATGTTTAAATTATGACCAGCATATTTTTATTTCACTTGTGTATTTGTACATTCAACCAACCAACCATTCTCTAAACACACTATCTGGACTACAGGCTTCCTGGGGAGCCAAGACCTATTCTGCCAGCATAAAGAGTATACCAGAAATATATACAACATAATCTAGAAATATATGGTAGTCGTCTTTGGAAAAAAAAATTGTAAAAAAATGAAAATAAATTATTTTTTTCCTTCATAGTTTTCTGTACTTTAAACAATTCTGTATCTTGAGAACTTTGCTTCAGGGCTATTTTGTAGTTTGATGAGAGTTCTTATTAAAAGTCTTTTCCTGTTCCATTCCTGGACTCTGTTCCATCTCCATTCCTGTGTAAATTGAGCAAATTCAGAAACCTTGATCTTGAGACACTGGATTTAGCTTGCATTTCTTGCATATGGAGGTCTACAGTAAACAGTCTTTGCCAATTCAGAAAACATGAAGGAATGACTTTTCAATATCATCATATCTCACATAAGGTATAGCATGTTTATTTTGCTTGTTTTCACTGTGCCTGCATTACTTTTGTCTATTTTTGTTGGTTTTCTGGCTCATCTAAAGAATGTGTAGGTCAGATGATTAGTAAAATTGACCTAATATGCGTAAGTGTAAGAATGTTTTGCCTTTGATTAAATGACAGTAAGATGATTCTTGCTTTGCACCTGATTCTAGAGGAATGGTTTCTTGTTCTCAGTATTGCTTTAATGGAATAAGCATGAGGGGTAATATTTACCTGGAACCATATCATTGCTGAAAACCCTCATGGCAAATTGCAACCACTTATATTCAGCCATTGGGACCACTAATGACAGGCTTTTTTTCTGATTGGGACTGTCTTTTATTCCCAAACTTTTACTTCAAACCAGTTTTATCACCAATGGAGAGCTTCTTAAAATTGCTAGATAATAAATGAACTTTCTAGCTTCTCAGCTAGACAAAGGCATTGATTTATAAGCTTTTACTTAAAAATTATATTTATCTGTATTAAAACTTGTGATGGCTAGACAACTGGGTTCAGAACATCTCCAAAATACCAGGTCTTGTGAGGTGTTCTCGGTATACAGGGGTTAGTACCTACCAAAAGTGGCCAAAGGAAGGACAACTTGTGAATCAGAGACATGATCATAGGCACCCAGGGCTCATTGATGCACGTTGGGAGCAAAGGCTGGCCTGTCTGGTCGGATCCCTTAGATGAGCTACGGAAGCAAAATTGTTGAAAAACGTAATGCTGGTCAGAATGAAAAAGGTGTTGGAAAACACAGTGTATTGCAGTTTGCTGCCTAGCTGTAGACTGGTCAGAATGCCCATGACGACCCTTGTCCACCACTGAAAGCGCCTACAATGGGCATGTGAATATCAAAACTGGACCATGGAACAGTGAAAGGATGTGGCTGATCTGCTAAATGATGGTTTCTTTAAGATCATGTGGATTGCTGGGTTCACCTGCCTCATTTGCCTGGTGAAGAGATGGCAACAGGATGCAGTATGAGAAGAAGGCAAGCTGGTGTATGCAGTGTGATGCTCTGGGTAAAGTTCTGCTGGGAAATATTGGGTCCTGGTATTCACGTGGCTGTTACACCTACCTAAAAATTGTTGCAGACCGCATACACCCATGTATGGCAATGGTACTCCCTTATGGCCGTGGCCTCTTTCAGAATTATAGTTGTGGCATGATTTCACAGATATCATTCTGACTGAGTATCTATGGAATGTGATGGAAAAACATTCTGAACCATGGATGCCCCACCTCACAACTTACAGTACTTAAAGGATGTGCTGCTAATGTCTCGTCAGATACCACAGGACACCATCCTGCCTTAATGGGTCAGAGCTGTTTTGGCAGCACCTGGGGGACATACACAATATTAGGCAGGGGGTTTTAATGTTGTGACTGATTAGTGTATGATGATTTAAAGAATTATAGAGTTGGGTGCTTTAAATAATCTTCATTAGGTCCAAGTACAAATAGTAAGATGATGATGATGACCATTTCACTCCCAGGTGTCTTCCTTTCTTGCAGGTTATGTGTTCTCAAGCAAAATGAAGATATGACAAGAGAGAAATAGATTACTCTTTGGCAATTTTGAAAATGCAGCTTTGGAGCTCCAGCATCAGCAGGCCCCTTCCTTCAAAAAAAAGCAACAAACACGCACTGGTATCAAAGCAAGTTGACATTATTTTTTGCAGGTACTCAGAGCACAGGAAGTGCTTAGACATTGCTGTCAGAAGCTCAAGGTTAGCTCCCTGTGATTCCTAGCCAAGTAAGTAAAAGTATTAAAAAAGAAAACTATAAAGCCCTGCTTCATGTTCCAACTTCCCAAGCACATACCCCAACTTACTCAAAGTTTTTAGGGTCAGAATGCAGGGTGAGCTATTTGTACAATGCCCTTGGAGCAAGTGCAGGGTATGGGCCTTGCTCTAGGGCCCAACAGAGTAGCATTCCTTCTGTCACCACTGGGATATGAACTGGCAACCTTTGAGTTACCAGCCCAGATCCTTTAGCCAGAGAGCCATTCCAGCCTACCACCACTCCAAACTAGAAGCAATAGGTCTTTTACCTGAGCAGTGTAATGTACCTCTTGTAACCAGACAATGTTATGTGGTTCCCCATGAAAATAGTTACACATGACATTACACAGTTCTGGATTTGCTAACTCACGTTCAAGCTGAAAGATATTATCATGTGTACAAAATATATGATTACTTGCACTAGCTAGGTTACCCATCTAAGGCAGTTTGAACTCTAAGTAATCAATGTAGACTGAGCATTAATGTTTGCAATGCACCATACAATGCATATCTCTCTGTTATATGCCATTTAGAATGGGATTCCTAAAAGTATTGTTAATGTTTGTGATATGCCATCCATTGGAATGACAAATACAATGCACTTTATTACTAGAAGTGGTTGGTCTTTTGAAATGACAGAGACATAGCCACTGGATGGACACATAGATATTTAATTTTTTACTAAGGTGGATATCTCTGAGTGGGTGGCAAAATAGGGCAGTGGGTAATGCTGCAGTTTCACAGATTCATCATCCTAGGTTAAAATTCCACATCCGGTAATTGTCTTAAGTGGAGTTTCCACATACTCACTATGTCTGTGTGGATTTTCCTTTGCACAAACCGGCTTCCCCATGTGTCCAAAAGCATGCAAGTGTATGAGTGTGACCATGTGTGAGTGTGTCATTGGAACCTGCGATGGACTTGTTCCCATCATCAGGTGATATATTTAAATAAATATTCATTCAGTTGCCAGTACAAGCAGCTGTTATGTCCTGTGAATAAATCCCGACACTGAATCTAATAGGTGAGTACTAATAATCCTGTACCACTTGCCGGATTAGAGGTGAGAGAAAAATGTACAGCATAGTGGTGCTGACGTATGCTTTGTGCAGACGTCACGTGTGCTTTGCCAAAGCTAGAGGCTGTTGAGAGTTTTGGGTCTGTTCTGTGGTGTGAGACTTAAATAAAAAAATACATTTTGCTCTTAAAAACTTGGGTTTTGGTTGCCACTAAGGAACCATGTGGGAATTTTTAAAGCTTTTTTCCCAGAAGGGTTTTTTTAGCTTTTTTTTCACCTGCACGAGAGCAAAAGTAGCTGGGTGTTTGGAGGTGTGCTTGGAAAAGTTACTTGTACCTGTACCTGTACTTGTTCTTGTTATCTGTATTTGAATTAGCATCGAGGAGGTAGGGTAGAAAGCAGCAGTAACTGATATCGGCATTTGTAAGCAAATAACTGCGTCGTCGTAACAGCGATTCCGTAGTTTAAAGGAAAAAAAAAATAGGCCGCGGCTGACTTCAAAGCAGTAAAAGGTGGAGGCTCAGCGGTGCACAGGTAAGCAGCCAGCGTTAAGACTCCGATCAGATACAAAGGGCTGTAGGAGCAAATAAGGTAGTAAAGTTTTATTGATTTGTTTATTTTAGATTAAATAGTCCTTAGCGGCCCAGAGGTAGAGCAGTTAAGTGGGCGACAACATAAGGGTTCATTAATACGGGGGAATACAAACAGTGTGAGTGGAGAGCTTATAAGTAAGAGGAGCGCAAAGTTAGGAGAAGAGACAGAGAAAAATAAAGTTAACCTCATAGAAAGACAAATAGGCAGCTGAGAGGGAGAACAATACAGGAGCTTAAGGGGAAAAGGTATAAAATATCTGTAGCAGATCTTAGTGTTACCATTTAAGTTAAGGAGCAGCCAAAAGAAGAAGAAATTTCATTTAAAAAAAAAAAAAAAGTTAAGGCAGTTTACTAATCCCAAATAAAATTTTAATAATGAGGCCAGTGCAATGCAAGTCTTGTTGGATGTTGGACTTTTTAGATGATGGTTTGGAAGAGCCAGTTGTCTATGATGGCTACATCTGCAAGAGATGCCAGCTGATCCATCACCTCGAGCTCAGGGTCACTGAACTGGAGGAGGAGTTGGCTGACCTGCATTGTAATAGTAAATTGGCAGACTTGGCCCAGGTGTCCTTTAGAGAGATAGTGTGCACCCCCAAGGTGGTGCGGGAGGAGATTCCAGACCAGACAGGTAGAAATAGGTGGGTCCCGGTCACAAGGCATTATGTAAAGGGTGCACACTGTCCAGGGGCATCAACCCCAGAATTAGAAGTGTCAAACCGTTATCATGTCCTTGCGGAGCTGAACAGTGTCTCTGATAATTCTGAAGTGGTAGGCAGGGATGAGGAGCCCCAACGGGCCACCTCAAAACCAGTTCCCAAAAAGAGAGAGGTAGTGATAGTTGGGGACTCAATCATTAGGACGATTGAAGCGCAGGTGTGCTCCAGAGATAGAGAGTCTCGCACGGTGTGTTGCCTTCCGGGAGCACAGTTGTCGTTGTCCATGTTGGAACAAATGACATAAAAGGGTAGTATGTCAGTTCTGCGATCCAAATTCAAGGAGTTAGGTGCCAAGCTGAGGAGCAGAACTGACAAGGTAGTCTTCTCTGACGTTCTGCCTGTGCCACGCGCCAGTCCAGGTAAGACTGAGGAGATTAGAAGGCTTAATGCGTGGCTCAAATCTTGGTGCAAGGTAGAAGGGTATAGGTTTATGAGGCATTGGGACTCCTTTTGGAACAGATGGGACCTGTCCCGCCATGATGGGTTACATCTGAACTGGAGGGGCACCAATGTATTGGGGACGTGTATGTGTAGGCTAGTAGAGGATTGTTTAAACTAGGGAATGGGGGGGGGGGCAAGGAGTTTAGGACAGGTCAGGTTTAGATCTATAAATGGAAGAACAAACAATGGTGTAGAAATAAAAATGCATAGTAATGTAAATTCTAAGCAAACATTTCAATGTAAAAGGAGTAACACATTAAAAATAGCTTGCCTTAATGCTAGAAGTATCAAAAACAAGGTAAGTGAGTTGGAGTTGTATGTAGCAGAGCATAATTATGATATTATAGCAATAACGGAAACCTGGCTAAATAACAAAGATGGGGACGAGTGTAACATAGAGGGATACACATTTTTTAGGAAGGATAGACAGAACAGAAAAGGAGGTGGGGTTGCTGTTTATGCCAAACCGGATTTAAATGTAAGTCCTCTTCAGTTGGATGATGAACCCCATCTTAGTGAGGACATGTGGCTTCGCCTGGAAAATATTAGGGAAAGAGGTCTTATTTTAGGAGTGTGTTATAGACCACCCAATTCAGACAGTAATTTCAACACACCTCTTTTTAGTAATATCAAAAAGGCAAGTTTACAGGGAGATATAGTCATGGGGGACTTTAATTATCCACATATTAATTGGGATAACCTTGCAGATGTAGGAGCGCAAGAGTTTTTAGAAGTGATCAGTGACTGTTTTTAAAACAGCATGTTAAAGCACCAACACGGGGTGAAGCCTGTCTGGATTTAGTATTTTGTAATAATCAGGATAGAATTGAGGGTGTAGAGGTGATTGAACCACTAGGGTCAAGTGACCATAATGTAATACAATTCTCAGTATTTTGTAAGAGTATAGATGCAAAGACTAAAATTGTTAAGTTGAACTTTGGTAGGGCTAATTTTGAGCAGACGCGACAATGTCTAAGTAGGATACACTGGGATAACCTTTTAAGAGTGGAGACAGTCGAGGAGCAGTGGAACAGGTTTAAAAATGTTTTACATGTAATGCAGGACAGATGCATACCTAAATTTGGAATTAACAGGAAACAAAAAAAAACTCCATGGTGGATTAATAAAGACTTAAAAAAGAAGTTGCAAAGGAAAAAACTGCTTTATAAGGCAAATAAGACTAATAACTGCAAAGTGAGTCGTAGAGCGTATGAGAACATGAGGGCAACCATTAAGAAGGATATCAGGGAGGCTAAAAGACAGTTGGAGAGGAATATAGCAGATAAGGCAAAAGACGAGCAGTAAAAGAACAGTCAAGGGGGAGGTCAAGTGCATCAGAAATAGTAAAAGGGAATTAAAAGATACAGATAGTGAAATAGCAGATGCCCTAAACTTATATTTTTCTGAGGTGTTTACAAGTGAGCAAGTGGATAACCACCCAGAGGTAACAGGGACTACTTTTGTATTTATTTACTTATTTATTTATTAATTTTTATTGTAATCATTCCATACAAATAGATCAATTTATAACTAAACAAAATTGAAGACAAATCAAACCCCACCCCTGAGAAGGAGAGCTTAACCAAAGGAGAATTGCTTAGGGCTTTTTAATAAGGCAACAATAAACAAAAGAAAGGGAGAAATAAATATATAGGTAAATAAGAAATGGAGAAGGAAATTAAATGTGGTAATAGTTATTTCTCTTATTCTAAAATAATATTGATTAGATCCTCCCAGGTTTTGAAAAAATTTTGTACAGATCCTCTAACTGAGAATTTGATTTTTTCCAATTTCAAATAATATAAAACATCGGTTTCCCACTGACTTATCAGAGGAGAGTTAGGATTCTTCCAATTTAACAGAATAAGTCTGCGTGCCAAAAGTGTAGTGAATGCAATCACCGTTTGCTTGTCCTTCTCCACTTCAAGTCCATCTGGAAGAACACCGAACACAACTGTTAATGGGTTAGGAGGAATTGTGATACCAAGGCTGTCTGAAGGGCACTTAAAAATTTTGGTCCAAAATGATGTTAGTTTGGTGCAGGCCCAGAACATGTGATCCAGTGTGGCAGGAGCTTGGTTGCAGCGTTCACAGGTTGGATCTTACCCCGGAGACATTTTGGACAGTTTTAAGCGAGACAGATGAGCTCGATATATCATTTTTAGTTGAACAATTCTATGCTTTGCCCATATGGAGCTCAAGTGAATTCTCTGCTTTGCTATCTTCCATTCCTTTTGTGATATATTGATTAAGAGATCTTCTTGCCAATGTCCTCTTGGATCTTTGAAAGGCAGGGACTCTAATAGGATTTTATATAATGTGGAAATGGTGTTTAATTCCTCGAAATTGAGCAGTATTTTTTCCAGCATTGTGGATGGTACGAGGTGGGGAAAATCGGGCAATTTCTGTTTAACAAAATTTCTAATTTGAAGATAGTGAAAGAAATGTGTAGCTGGGAGGTTGAATTTTGAACGTAATTGTTCAAAAGATGCAAATATGTTGTCTATATAAAGATCTCTGAGCATTTTAATCCCAAAACGTTTCCAGGTATTAAAAACTGGATATGTTTGTGAGGGTTGAAAGAGGTCTTGCAGAGGTGCCACAGATAAAAGATTTTCCATCTTAAAATGCTTTCTAAGTTGGTTCCATATTCTGAGTGAGTAAAGCACAATTGGGTTATTAGTATATTTGCGATAATTTGCATTTATTGGAGAGCAGAGCAGGGAGTATAAAGAAGTACTACAGGATTTTTCTTCTATTGCGGACCAAGCCTGTGTATGTTCATATATTTGTGTCCAGGTTTTTATGGCTTGTATGTTTGCTGCCCAGTAATGAAACTGAAAATTAGGTAAAGCCATGCCACCTTCTGCCTGAGGTCTTTGTAGGGTCGCTCTTCGGATATGTGGGTGTTTTGAGTTCCAAATGAATGAGGTTATTGTTGAATCTAACTGTTTAAAATCGATTTATTGATATATATTGGAATGTTTTGAAATAAAAAAAGAAGTTTAGGAAGGATATTCATCTTAACAACGTTAATTCTTCTGGCTAGAGTGAGATGAAGGGTTGACCATCTATGCAAGTCTTGCTTAATTTTTTCCATACCGACGCCAAAATTTTGTTGATAAAGAGCTTTATGTTTACTTGTAATATTTACCCCTAGGTAATTAAACTGATCGCACAAACATTAGGAAGTTTTTCTTTACACAAAGAACGATAGACACTTGGAATAAGCTACCAAGTAGTGTAGTAGACAGTAAGATGTTGGGGACTTTCAAAGCTCGACTTGATGATTTTTTGGAAGAAATAAGTGGATAGGACTGGCGAGCTTTGTTGGGCTGAATGGCCTGTTCTCGTCTAGAGTGTTCTAATGTTCTAATGTTCTAAAGATAGCTGAGGTCTTAAATAAAACAGCTTTCTTTTCTTAGGCAGCAATCTATATGTAAAAATCTACATTCCTTAATAGTAAATTTAAAATGTGTTCATATAAGGATGTTTCATTAGTGAGTTTTTATTTTAGGATCTATCTCAGGATAGACTTTCCAGGTAACAGTTATAGGAAATTCTTCTGTTTGTTTTCAAGGCTCAAAATCTATGCCCAACAATGCAGAACAATATGTAAAACATGTTCTGCAGAGAATTTCTTATGACAACCATAACAAGCAGCATTAAATGCTATACTGTAAGGAGAAAAGGTGTTAGAAGTATGTCAGGCTCAGTTCATCTTGCACTTTTTGCTGCTATGTAGTATATAAAATGAAAGAATTTATTCTATGTGACTTTTGCTCATGTTTAGCAATGGTTTCAGCTTTTCACACCTTGATGTCAACAATTATCTTTTTTTTTTAAGTTAAATGAGGCTACTTGTATGGAGGACATGTAGAGGTTGCTCTGTGTAACAAATTTCAGAGTGGAATGACAAATGAAGTCACACAAATGCACCTGTTTAAGAAACCTATGCTTACATTCCAGAGAGCAATGGAGACAGTAGAATGAAAGTCCCATCAGCTCATCAGGTTAATAACAGTACAGTAAATCCATTCCGAGCACATGTTCAGAAGTCCAGCAAAGTTAGCGTAGACAGCCAGTGAACACAATGCAACCCACAACCCTCATCTGGTAACTTAAAGGTTGCCAGTTAATATCCCAGCAGTGACAGAAGGAATGCTACTCTGTTGGGCCCTAGAGCAAACATGTACATGTGCATGTATTTGTACATAAGAAAATGCTTTTAAAAGTTAATATTTTGTATTTTATTACATATTTCTTGTGTATTTTAACAATAAACAACAGAAAGTTAAATTTTGTCTCCATCATTTTCCCTCAGCTGATCTTGGTACAGTAAACTCACTTACCACTAGCGAATGATCCAATGAGACTGACTTCAAATCCACTTCCGGTCGCCACACACAAAGTGAGCAATCGGATGGCATCATCACTCAACACCTATTGCCCATCACTTAATATTGATGTCTGGTAAGTGTTCGCAGCCAAGATTAATGGAAGGTTTGTGAGGAAAAAAAAAAAGCATCACATAACTTCAGTTTGAGTGTATCAAAATAAAACTACAAACCAAGAGTGAGGGTCCTACCTACAACCACACGCTCATTCAGGAAGTGGTCCCCGGAGGCAGAGAAGGCTCTGAGAGAATACTTTGGAACTACAGACTGGGATATCCTGCAGGGATCACATAGTGAGAACATTGAGGAGGTTGTTGACTGCACTACTGACTACATCAACTTCTGTATGGACATTGTAGTTCCAGTAAGAACTGTACGCTGCTATGCTAATAACAAGCAATGGATTACAAGTGACATCAAGGGCCTTTTGAACCAGTAGAAAAGGGCTTTTAAAGGTGGTGATCAGCATGAGCTCAAGCGCGTCCAGAAGGAACTCCAAGTCCAGCTCAGGGCGGCGAAGGAACAGTACAGGAGAAAGCTGGAGCAGAAGTTGCAGAATAACAGCATGAAGGAAGTGTGGGATGGGATGAAGATCATCACTGGCTGCAGCTCGAAGCAGGGTGCCACCATCGAGAGAGAAATGAACAAATTCTTTAACAGGTTTGACCACCCTAACCCACTCTCACTCTCACCTCAGAGTACTGCACCCTCCACACATCCTACAGCTGATACCAGCACAGGAGAGACATCCCCACCCATAATTACAACAGCGCAGGTGAGCAGAGAGCTGAGGAAACTTCGTGCCAGCAAAGCAGCGGGTCCAGATGGAGTATCGCCAAAGTCTGTGCATCGGAGCTGGGGGGTCCTCTACAGTGCATCTTCAACCTGAGCCTGGAACAGGGGAGAGTCCAGAGGCTTTGGAAAACATCTTGCATCACCCCAGTCCCAAAGGTATCACGTCCTAGTGAGCTGAATGACTTCCGGCCTGTTGCTCTGACATCACATGTGATGTAGACCATGGAGAGGCTGCTGCTTCACCACCTGAGGCCACAGGTTCAACACACCCTCGACCCTCTGCAGTTTGCATATCAGGAGAAGGTGGGAGCGGAGGATGCCATCATCTATATGCTACATCGATCCTTTTCCCACTTGGACAGAGGCAGTGGTGCTGTAAGAATTATGTTTCTGGACTTCTCTAGCGCCTTCAACACAATCCAACCTTTGCTCCTTAGGGACAAGCTGACAGAGATGGGAGTAGATTCATACCTGGTGGCATGGATCGTGGACTATCTTAAAGACAGACCTCAGTATGTGCGTCTCGGGGACCGCACGTCTGACATTGTGGTCAGCAACATAGGAGCGCCGCAAGGGACTGTACTTTCTCCGGTCCTGTTCAGCCTATATACTTTGGACTTCCAATACAACTCGGAGTCCTAACATGTGCAAAAGTTCGCTGATGACACTGCTATCGTGGGCTGCATCAGGAGTGGGCAGGAGGAGGAGTATAGGGACCTAATCAATGACTTTGTTAAATGGTGCGACTCAAACCACCTACACCTGAACACCAGCAAAACCAAGGAGCTGGTGGTGGATTTTAGGAGGCCCAGACCCCTCATGGACCCCGTGATAATCAGAGGTGACTGTGTGCAGATGGTGCAGACCTATAAATACCTGGGAGTGCAGCTGGATGATAAATTAGACTGGACTGCCAATACTGATGCTCTGTGTAAGAAAGGACAGAGCTGGTTATACTTCCTTAGAAGGCTGGCATCCTTCAACATCTGCAATAAGATGCTGCAGATGTTCTATCAGATGGTTGTGGCGAGCGCCCTCTTCTACGCAGTGGTGTGCTGGGGAGGCAGCATTAAGAAGAAAGACGCCTCATGCCTGGACAAATTGGTGAGGAAGGCAGGCTTTATTTTGGCATGGAGCTGGACAGTTTGACATCTGTGGCAGAGCAATGGGCGCTAAGCAGGCTCCTATCAATTATGGAGAATCCACTGCATCCACTAAACAGTGTCATCTCCAGGCAGAACAGCAGGTTCAGCAACAGACTGCTGTCACTGTCCTGCTCCACTGACAGACTGAGAAGATCGTTCCTCCCCCAATCTATGCGACTCTTCAATTTCACCCGGGGCGGTAAACGGTAACATTATACAAAGTTATTGTCTGTTTTTTACCTGCATTATTATCAATCTTAAATTTACTGTAATATTGTTTTTGTATCAGTATGCTGCTGCTGAAGTATATGAATTTCCACTTGGGATTAATAAAGTATCTATCTATCTAAAAGCCCTCTCCAAGCCTCCAGTACTCCCGATGGGAAGCTCATATCTGAAGATTATACATTAGAGTCGATTAGGATAAGTTGACAATAACAACCTGTTCACAAGATCTGACCGAAGGTCCCTATTGTGCCTGCGCTCCACCACACTGCTTGGTTTTGTATGACATGTTAATGTGGTTCTCTGAGTGAAAAATGTACCCTTAATGAGTTTCCAACTGTGTCCCCATGTTTTTGTTGAAGATGCTTAATTCTGGACATCTTGGGCTTGAAATAAAGTGTGTTAACTCAATATAAACAGAGATACAGCCAAAAGCACAACCACTTGTAGAGGATGGACATGACCGAGAATGTAAGCTCTAATAGCGTGAGTTTTGCCCTCCGCCTAGCAACATACACGTGAACTAACTTAGGCGTTCCTGTGAAATTTGAAGTTACACCACAATTTAAAATTTTTTACTTATTTAAATTAATTTATTGGACATGCATGTTCGCATCTTTGAAGTTTGTAACTTGAAAGTTTGTATGTACGGGGTTACTGTATTTCATTACTGGCAAAGAAAGAGATGTTGTGCTAAACCAAACAATAATGATGGTTTAAGGATCAATAGTGTAATACACATGGTAAGAGGAGACCCACTATGTTTGCAAAGCATTAAAAGACTACGTTTAGAGAGTAAAGTGAGAGAAATCAAAAGACAATAAGTTAAAAGACTGCTAACATAGATGCCTATACTACACTGAGGCAGACAAAATATGCAGTAATGCCTGCTTCTGAGCTCAAATTACATTGTATGGCACACAAGCACACCTGCACATCACTGTAAGTCCAGGAATTGATGAGGCTAAATTCGAAAATGAGCTGGATACTGTACTGAAACAGCACTTTATTTAATATTAACAGAGATGTATTGTTTAAAACTAACTCACTTATCTCTATATCCAATAGACATTATTTTGATAGCATAAATTGGGGAATCTCTATGCCTACAAGACATTGTCAATACATAAGTGAGAAATAATAAGCTAACTGGTGTTCCTCCATTGTGTGTAGTAAAGGTTACTCAATCATCACTGTCAGAGAGTAGCTGCATAAAACAAAGTTATCCTGGAAAAAGATAAACACTATATATCAGAACACATAGGAAGTTACGCTTCAGAATAATGATGTAGTCTTTTCCGTTTAGCTTGAATTGATGAAGGAAACTGAGGTAAGTGTGTCTGTGTGGCCTGGGCCCAAACCTTTTTGTATGCCTGAATTGTTACAGGGTAAAACACTCCATTCAAGTAGCTTAAGGCTCTGTTTTATATACTCCTTACCACTAGTTCAGTTAGTTATACATTTATTTATGTATAAGATGGAAATAATTGTAAGGTATCATATGATACATTTATTTTGAAATGTTTTGTTTGTGAGTCATAATTTGATCTATTATTTATATATAAGTAAAAAATGGAAAAGTTACAAATGTAAACCCATAAATTAAGATGTAAAATGGATCTCAAAAATTTTAGACAACAACAACGTTTATTTATATTGCACATTTTCATACAAATAATGTAGCTCAAAGTGCTTTACATGGTGAAGAAAGAGAAAAAAAAAGACAAAATTAAAATAAGAGAACACTAATTAACATAGAATAAAAGTAAGGTCCGATGGACAGGGAGGACAGAAGAAACAAAAAAAACTCCAGACGGCTGGAGAAAAAATAAAATCTGCAGGGGTTCCAGGCCATGAGACCGCCCAGCCCTCTCTAGGCATTCTACCTAACATAAATGACCTCAATCAGTCCTCATTGCATTCAGGGCTCTCATGGAAAGACTTCATGATGACGGTCACGTGGACTTCTGATCTTTAATCCATCAATGGAGGGACATCACAGTGCTTTGATCAGGTGGTGGTGGTGTAGATCTCCACCACAGAAAACCGGAAAAAGAACAGAAGAGAGAGTAGTGGTTAGTAAGGATTTTGGAGCCACCAAGAATGATAATGATAATTAAATGCATATACAGAATATCAGGAATGAGTTTTTAGCAGTTTTTTAAAGTGCTCCACCATAGCCTGGCATATTTCTATTGGCAAGCTGTTCCAGATTTTAGATGCATAACAGCAGAAGGCAGCCTCACCACTTCTTTTAAGTTTAGCTCTTGGAATTATAAGCAGACAGTTATTTGAAGATCTAAGGTTACGACTTGGAGTGTAAGGTGACGGGCATTCTGAAATATAGGATGGAGCAAGATTATTTAAGGCTTTGTAACAACAAGCTCTACCAATAGCCCATTAAACATAATTGAAACTGTGGTCTACTTCCTTTTAATCAATGTTTTAATCTAAAACCCGCATGCATTTACAAGAGGAAGATACAGCAAATCAAATTTCATGTGGTTCTTTGTAGAGATTTTGGAAAACTAGAATAGTAAACAAAAGTAAATAATGTTATATAATTTAATTACATTTTCAAAAAGCGTTTTAATTCTGTTTCACACTAATGAATTATTTTGAAATATTGGTGTCAATGGTGACAAACTGAACTTCAGGATAGTGAGACAAAACAGAAAGATTAGGATAATAATGTTTGACATAACACTGAGGTAATCAGCAGTCATGCAAAGATCTGTTACAGGGCATTTGCTGTTTTAGTTTCCTTTCGCAAAATTAAAAGAATGCTTCACCCAAAAATTATGTTTTCTTATTTGTTTCTTGTCCTGTGTTGTTTGAGGTGATGGCACAGAAAAAAATTTTAATCTCATATTTTCCTGGACAACGGAGGTAACAAAGATTATGATACAAAATACTAGGGGACTAATACTGAACAGCAGCAAAAAATACTAAAATGTCTATGAGAAAATCTGAGATGCATTACATTTGTGATTCCAACAAATGGTATATCACAAACATTTGTAGTAATAAAATGCATTATATATATAACACAAGTAGTGACCCAGAAGGTTTCAACTAAATATAGGGCCACCTTAGCTATTAGAAAACTGTTCTGCCAAGTTTGAAAAAGGAACATAATAAAAAAATGACATTAAAATGGAATTGAAAGTCAAAAACAAACCTTTATCAGAAGCTGAAGCCAAAAAATGAAAATGAAACTGCTCACCAAAACCCAAAATGAAACCGAACAATCTTAAGAAAACAACACACAAGTCCTGTCTCCCAAAAGTGATTTAATTGCTAGCTCTCATGTACATTTTATTTTACAGTATCCGAAAACTTCAAAGAATTAAACCACACTGCACTTTTGCCATTTGCTGTGTTGTATTGTATTGTTCTTCAGCCGCTGTCTGCAGGTTGGGACACCCAATCACCCCCAGTTGCTTCAATCTTAGAACACTGACTTTTCAAAACTTTTAAAGAACATAGCAAATCATCTTCTTATATATATGCAATTAGTAGCAGTATGATTAATTTAAATGAACTTAACATTTTATCTATAAAATGTAACACAAATGCTTTAATGCATTTTATCATTAAAATGATATAATCTCAACATACTGTACATTTTAGTATTCTATATGTTCAGAGAGCCATCATAATTTGAATTTAATGTATTCATTGTGGGTGAATGGTGCCTGAGGAAGCTTATTTAAGAAGTACATAGCAAATAATGACCTAATCAGTGAGCACATATATTATGAAGGAGTTAACGTGCTACTTTAATTATGATAGTGTTTGAGAAACATTTGAGTTTATAATGTTCTTAGTGTTATGGTGCATTTCTAAAATGGACACCAGTTTTTGATATTCTGCTTTTGACCTATGATTTTGTTTTTAGAATTTTGAAATTTTCAGGATGATGGATCATTGACTTATTAATTATTTGTTGCTCTGTGCTCCCCTATGTTGTTTATCTTTGAATTATGATTTTTTGAATTTTTTTGTCTTCATAAAACTTTACCTAAGTTATAGTTTTATGAGGTAGAGGTGTATTTATGGTTGTGGCCTTTCTTCTTTGAGAAAATCTCAACAAGTATGGTTTTTCATTAATTATAAGTCTCAGAGGTAAGTTAACATATAAAAAATTGAAAAAAACCATTTTACTTTATGCAGAAAATTTGTAATATAAAAGTAAGTTAAGCTTCAGGGGGTCATTTAGCTGAGCTAAGCCCCACACCTGCACTTTCTAGTATGCTATTACTTACTAAATTTTTGTGACTTTATTATATGACCCAACCCTCCCACCCAGTATTTCAAACACCCCACCTTACCTTTTTGGTTTGGAAATGGGGCTGCAGAAAGTTAACAAGCTGGATCCCATTTTGGCTATAAGACATTCTTTATGATTGGAAAGAGAAGCAGAAGGATTAGGAGGCTAAGTAAAGTTATAAGATGCATTGGGAAAGCAAAGAAAAGTAAATGTTTACCGTATATACTCCCGTATAAGTCGGGTCTTGAAACCCAAAATATCGATCAGACTCCGGCTTATAAGGCCATTCAAAATTCCGACACTTCATTTGTTTTTTTACATCTTCTTGCTTCCTCCAATCTCGCACCAGTTTCTCAGACACATCAAATTTTGTTGCAGCAGTGCAGTTACCGATTTCTTTCACCACTTCAACGACTTTTAATTTAAAATCAGCTTCATATTTTCTTCTGATTGAATGCTCCATCGTAGGCAAGGGATGCTCTTATGATAAAGGTGTATGAGAGTGTGAGACACACAAAACACAAAACAGTGCAAACGTCGCTTCAGAATAGTTTGGGTATTACCGAGTGGTCACATAGGCTCAATACATAGAAAAAAAAAGGCAGTGTGCTCCATGGTTACTCTCTCAGGTGGGCGTTAGCATATCATAATCTCTTGGACCAATAGCGTGAGTTTTATGCATTCAACTAATACGACCGACATTATAAAATTCCAGAAATTATATGGTAAAATCAAGCCCAGACTTATCTGTGGGAAAACTTAAACGCGAGTATATACGGTATATGCTGGAAAAAGGACAGTATACCTACAGTTAAAATTATTATTATTATTAATATTAATAATAGTAATGGTAACAAATTGCATTTATATAGTACTTTCCCATACTCAAGGCACTTATTAAAGTTTCTGAAAGTTAAAAAATGATTGACTTAATGATTTTTCACATTGTAAGGCTTAACAAAATTGATGAGTTTTTTTTTTTTTTTAGCTATGCTTCACTGCTAAATTACACTAAAGCGTTATAATTAAGCATTAAGGCTGTTAAAGTGAGTTACGTGAGAGGCAAGTTCTTGTCCTACCAATTACATACAAGACACTATCTTCAATACCACTGAATAAGGTTACTGAAAAGAATACAAAGGTGTCGACATAAATGATCATTAGGAACCACATATAATTTCTACTGTTACAAAAATGCTTATAGAGTGTCAATGATTTTATGGCTTCTACTGTAGCACAAACTGATATGAACACTGTATCTGGAATTGAGGCCCTCACACTATAAACTAAGAAAACTATTTTTAATTGTTTATCAGTATTAATTTTAACATGTAAACAATTCATTAAACTATATCCAGTTAAAGCAATTTCGTGTATATGACCTGTGGATTTCCTATTTTAAAGAAATAATATACATGATGTATTTGTATTCACTGTGCACTGTTTCTCAGGCCCCTTTGGCATCCTGTCACAGTACAGTAGTTCAGTACATTATGGAAGTAATTCATCATTACATTGTGTAAATTACCACATCTTTTGAACTACAGCATAAACAACCCAAGTGATTTACTCAGGCAGAGGAATTCTTCATTTTTATTTAAATAGAGCACATCTTTTATCTTATAAATGTGCTCTACTGCTCATGTGATGCTGCTTTGTGCTTTCAATACATTTTTGAAGTGACTGCTTTGTCAAGATGTAGTGGAAATGTCCCGCAAGTCTTGCTTAAAAACATTATTTCACTTTGAATTCAATTATTGAAAATGTGATTTCTTCTCAGGCATCTAATCTCATTGTTATTTATTTAACTTTGGCTTTATAACTTAAGACACTATTAAAGAAAATATTATTTACTTGCAAAGACATACAAGATGGAACAGCCATGATAAATCAATTGCATCTGCAATACTGTATATTGTTTAAAATTGCTGAAGCACAGTCCTGCAAAAAAGTGTTGACTGAACCAAATAGTATAAATGACTAAAAAGTGAGAATATTTCTGTTCTGACTTTACTAGATGTGTTATAAATACTGCTGACATTATAGTGATGGCAGAGGTGCAATTTTCCAAAAAAAACACTAGTATTCTAAATTAATATTTTCACACATGACCAGAGTTTTTTTTTTTTTTTTAAGTATCAAATTAGGGATACAGTATTTTTGATTCTGTAAATGAGCTCAATTTACTTAAAACCAATGCATTCATTTTAAGTCCTGCTGACTGACAAGCTTCATTACAACAGGTTTTGAATGTTCTGTGACACAAGGAAAAGTCTGTGGTGGAGGAGAGAATTAAAAAAAAAAAGAAAAAAAAAAGTGTGATAAACTTGGGGGTGTTGTGTGCAGGTGTGTGGTAGCCCCGTGGCTGTGGGGTGTTAATGAGATGGTCATACATTCACATATATAGGCATGCACAGTTTGGCTGATAACCTTTTTGGCACCCCATGGTGCTTAATTAAGCACCTGTGCCTACCAATATTTAAAAGAATCGCCCAACTAATAAGGGAGAAAAAGGGGTTGGAAAAGGAAAGTGAGCATCACGGCGAGGCAAGGCAAGATGAGGAAAGGTGAGGGCAGGGTGAAGTGAGGCAAGGCGGGGTAGGACAGCAATGGCACTCCAAGGGGGTGTCCCCACTGAGCTTTAGAGTAAGAGCGGGAACTTGGATGGACCTCCTGAGATCCAGGTAGCGATATGGTACATGGGATGACAGAGGGCTGGCTAGGTGTATCTTGGTCAAAGCTGAAGAGAACAGGAGGGACGAGAGTCAGTTGATGGCAAATGTAGCTGTTGGCGTCATCTCCAGCTTAGCAGACCCAATGTGGTAAGCTGAAGAGACAGGGAGAGAAAGTGAGCTATGTTTATCTTGCTGAAGAAACTAACCTGATGTCTTGAAGCATTCAAAAAGGGATTATAAAGCATTTATTGACTGTTTTTAGCCATCACAATTGTACTGCCTTTTCTGGACTATTTAATGACTTATTTCCTTTAATGACTTATTTTGGTTTTAATAAACATACACTTTGCACGTTTTACTCAATGTGAGCTTGGTTGTTGTCTCTCACTCGCAGCTGTGCCCATCTCAGTTACACACTACTAGGGGATTATGTGGACAGTTTTATGACAGGTATGCCAATCTGGACATTGACCCTGACATTTTGCGATACAGTTCACCTTTCAGAGACACAGCAATCAGGCAGGGCCGTGACCAGGTTAGCGGCTAAGTAACACTGTGCTCTTGCATTTATAATGTTCCTTGCATCATCCATCGAAGGCAGGCGCTTATAGCTTGACCGCGATCTTTTCTGATTCTCTTTTACGGCGAACTGCTACAGCACTGGTAGCCTGCGGTTGCTTGTTTTGGGACACTCTTCCATATGTTGTCCCATTTTGATATTTGGATATTCCTTTCATATACCAAAAATATGTATATAAATATGTATATAATGGATTAATTGGTGACTCTGAACTACCCCAAAGTGAGTGAGTGTGGGATCATGCATAAGTATGACCTGCAAATCAATGGACAGAGGCAAAAGAGCACACCAAAAATTAACTTTATATTATGAAAACAAAAGCCATAAACACAAACACAGCAAAGCTTGAGAAAACAATGCAAACTGACTTAATGGAATATTAGCTGTAAGCACATGGCTTAAATAACAAGCCACAAGAAGATCAGCAGGGGCATGTAGAAGACAGAGTCTGTTGGTTATAGGCAAAAAAGTACTAATAACTCTTCTTAACACAATATAGTGAAATAAGACATTGGCTAAATGTGCTGTAGTACTTTGCATTATAACAAATGTTTTATTGTGTTATCAGATCACCTGTGATGTGCACCTTACACAAAAGGTACCAATATAATCTTTTAGGTTCTTTTCTTAATTGGAGATAGGAAAATGTCAACACCAGATCTGTAACTCTTAATGGTAACCTCATATCTGTTTCACTTTCCATATTGTACCCCACATATTCATTTTAGATACCTCTAATGGCAGGCTGCTCACTAATTAGGGCTGTCTTTTATTTTCACTCTTTTACTTGAACCCAGTTTACCACCAATAGAAGAAATGTCTTTTGTGCCTTTAAGGGACTGTAGCTAGACAAGGAAGGACAAACCAGCACCCTGGAATGGTAGTAATCAGTAATCGGACAGAGACATTGAGTTATTTTACATAATAACCAAGAGAAGCAAATATAAGTGATACAAAGTATTAGACAACCTGGGTGAGTTCATATGGTCCTCATTCAGTTCATGATGATAGATTTTAGATTGTTCTTTCTTTATTTACAAATTCTTCACAGTGTTATGTGTCATGTTATTAAGATTGAGCCAACAGTTTTAGTCGCTAGGCCATACTGGTATATATATAAAAATGAGCTAAAACGAGACTTTCCCATAGGTCAGAAATTAGATTCTAGTTTAATTTTCCTATGTATAAAAGTAAAGGGTTTGTCACCATTTATTCAATGATTCTTTCATGAAGAGGCACGAAATAGCTTCAGCTGCTAAAAAGAAATGCATAGTTTGAATCTAAATATAAATAATTTGAAACTTTGCAATTAAATAGGAATAAAACAAAGAAAAAGCCATACATTCTAATAGCATAGAGCGTATGCTGCTTTTTCAAAAGAAGGATCCACTTCGCTTCCTGCTGTGTTTATATGTTTATACTGTAATTATCTGTGGTAGAATGGATTGGGAACAATAGTAAAGGGTCTGTCAATCCCCCTGCTGAGGTATGCCTCTGCTTTTAAATAAGAAATGTCTTACACTCTGGGGAGGCAAAATAAAATGTTATTAAAAACACAAAAAAACTGACTTTCACTTTTTCAAATATAATTGGAGTGAAAACTGATAGGTTGTCTCAGAGCCCTTAGGAGACAGTTAATCTTAAAAAAAAAAAACTATTTGTATAAATAAATAAATCAACGTATTCCCTTTCAGACTGCCACAGAATAACCATTACTGCCTATAGAATTAAAAAGCTGTGATGACAAAATTATTTTTTTTTAAAGATTCTCTGTTAGATAGATCAAAATATATACTATAAAAGCTTTGGCATTATTAAACAGTTTTTGCTTTCAATATAAAGTTTACATTTCATATTGATATCAGGAATGCTATTTGCTCTGTAATAAAACAGAAATAATAAAAGTTGTCATATTGAACTTAAACTATACAGTATGTATGTTGCAGTAATCTAATGAAAACTGATACAGCTGCATAAAGATGTACAATAAAATTTATTGAATTAATGTATAGTAAAGTGTGGACTTCAGAATATTAGCCTAAGGAAGCAAACGTGCCATATTCAGCTAATTTAGAGAGCACTGACACTGTCACTTAAAAAAAAAAAAACGCAGCAAGAAATAATCTTATTTAAATTATTAATTGTATGAAATTCGTTTTAATCAGAAAGTCCAGTCTATTACATAATTGCACACAGCAGTGTAAGATTGACTTTACATATTCATACTGAGTCTTATCTTTGGAAAGGGGCAAAAATTAACTGGACATTTCCTCACAAAGTGAATCTTAATGGTTACTTGACTGCCCATCTTATCAGAATAACCCTAAAGCTTGCCAATTTATTCTGATAATTGTGGCTGCCAAGTGTAATATTGGCAGGGAGATAACAACACTGGAAGATGAGTGCAGAAATATTTCATTCATCATTGTTCTTCACGTCCTGCAATGGGGAACACAGTGATCCATTAATTTCTGAAGTCCAGTTTTAAATATAATAAAGGAGTAATAGTTCTAACTCTGCTTTAGATAAAATTAAAAACCTTGAAATAAGCTTATTTTTACCTACAAATTTAAACTGTGATTACCTGTGTTGCCCATCCCTTTGTTCAATAAATTCATTTGTGTATTTTCGCAACTGATTTTTAAACTGTAGGAAAAAACATTTAGTTTAAAATAAGTCAGTAAATGAAATCTCACTGTCTTAAGAACAAGAATCAGAAGACGCAGTGGGAAAAACAGGGAAATAAAAAGAAGAGAAAAGAAAAAATTAGTGAATCAAATGCCTCTGGGAAACCTTGCCAATGCAGTTCATATTTTTGATATAAATTAAATGTGTTTTCTTTTTTGTGCTAAATTTCTCAGCATGATGACAAATTTGGTTATTTCAGACTAAACAAATACAGTTAATTACACATTCTTGCTGAATGTTTCAGATATTTAATGAGGTATTTATTGCATATTGTTGAGCTAATTTTTATTAATATCATTGTTTAATAATTGTGTCAGGCTTTCTAATAGTGAAGAACTAAGTATAACAAAGAACACTCTGAAGCTTCAAACGTTTTTCATATTTTACCAAAATTGTGGACACTTGCCTGCACCATTGTACATTGCAGAAGAGCTTAGGAGTAAACGGGAGGTCAGATGGCCTTAAAGAGCATTTGACATTTGACTTTGCTATTTCTAATAACTATGAATTTCAGGAGGTTTATTTTCACTGTTGATTGAAATTTTGGTTTCCTTTTCTTTTTTCATAGATTTAGCTAAACATACTGTATGTGTATGTGCCTATTTACTTACATTATTACCAAGAGATTTAAGAAAAATAATAATGTCTAACATAAACATATATATATTCCCGTGACAAAAATGACATAACTAATGATATAACTAATTCAAGAACAGCAACCTGGCTGAAGTTTCAAGCACTATCTAATCTACTCCATCCATCCATCCATTTTGCAACCCTCTGAATCCGAACACAGGGTCATGGTGGTCTGCTGGAGCCAATCCCAGCCAACACAGGGCACAAGGCAGGAACCAATCCCGGGCAGGGTGCCAACCCACCGCAGGACGCACACAAACACACCCACACACCAAGCACACACTAGGGCCAATTTAGAATCGCCAATCCACCTAACCCGCATGTCTTTGGACGGTGGGAGGAATCCGGATCGCCCGGAGAAAACCCACGCAGACACGGGGAGAACATGCAAACTCCACGCAGGGAGGATCTAATCTACTCCTATGGCTTAAATGCATGTCCAGGTCAGGAAGACTGTTGCTTGTCTTGACCTATTGTTCTCCAAATGGTTCTGCTCCTCAACATCTCCAGTTTTTGGTCTCTCCATAAGTCCCTTCAAGAATTCTCAGTTCTGCCTGACTGTCCCTCTGCTTGCCAGGACTGGACAATGTTTCACTGTTCTTGCTCCAAAGCTGTGGAATGATCTTCTATGTCTATTTGAATTTCACCTACCGGTAATTTACTCATATCTTTTGAAAACACAGCTTTTCATTAAATATTTTGGAACTGCTTAGTTTCTTCTGCAGGATAGCTGTTATTGTACTGACAAAGAGTTTAGAATACTGATTTCTGTCTTTGTCTAGTTACAGATATAGTTATATATTAGTGGTAGAAATAAGAGAATGGTAAACCGGAAGGCACGGATGCAGGTACACGGCGATGGACCCAGGAGACATAGTGCGCAGGCGCCTACAGCGCGCGTCTCATAAATCGCAAGCGAAGTCTGATCCACCGCGAACGAAGGAGTCACGGCTCAAAAACGAAAGAGCTCAACTAACGTAAATAAGACATGAAGCAATAACGCGCCCATAGCTAACGACTAACAACTAACGCCACACAGAAAAGAGGATTCTGCACTGCACCCCAGAGTCAAACGGAAGACACTACGGAGTCCGCAAAGGTCCACAAAGATAGTACGGAAGGCGCAAGAAAGTACGAAAGGCGCAGGCGCCTACAACGCGCTTCTGAACTAAACGTCCACACTACACATCATGGTCCAGGTAATAAGAATAAACGAACTCTCCATATTAAACGTTCGGCATCCTCACACGTCCAAACCATATAGCATATGTGAATCGCATTACAGTGATGCATTATTAACACAGAACATGCTCCGTATTAACAGTAAGTGCAATTATCCATATTACTAACGGTAGACAACGGATAACTAATGGAGTCACGGTCATGGCTCCAAAACGATCCAGCTCAACTAACGGAACTACAAAAACGAGCCCGCATGGATAAAATCATTACACGTGGGCGCCTACAACGCGCGTCCGAAACCGCGGAAGCAAAACTGTCTTGGCTCCAAAACCAAACAGCTCGACTAACAGAGTTACAAAAACGAGCCCGCATGGACAAATACAATGCACATAGACACCTACAACGCGCATCTGAAACTGCGGAAGCAAGGCAGACACGGGTTCAAAACGAAAGACCACAACTGACGGAGATACACAAACAAGCCCGCCTGGATAAAATCAATGAACGCAGGTGCCTATAACGCGCGTCTGAAATGCCACAAGCAAAGCAGGCACGGCTCCATGACGGACATACAGAAACGAGCCCGCCTGAATACAATTAATGAACGCAGGCGCCTACAACGCGCCTCTCAAACAGCAGAGGCAATAGATAAACGGCAAAGAAAGGAACGACAAACAGCCGCTAAACAATTCCGCCAATTAGCTGACAACGCATTCTGTAATGAGTCCACTATTAATGAACATTCATTAGGATTAATGAATATCATTTGCTGTCATTGTCATTTACTTAACTTCCCTGAAGAAACAGCTGGCAATACAACTAATGAGTTTACACATTGTTGTCAAAAGGGTCAGGTTAGACTGCCTCCTTTAGATGACTTTCCTGAATACCTACGGAAGCTTCTAACTAACAATGTACCCAAAAGTAAAAACTTTATTGACTGCATTGGATCCTACAATAGTTCATTTGCTTTTGCATCTACCGGGGTGAATATCAGGCCACCAGCTGGCAATGGCCCATACTGCTTTCGCGTATGTGGACAAATATTACATCGGATTGGAACAGTGCACACTGAACCAAATCACGAACGCAAATATGCACAAATCTACGTGTTAGGTCCAGATGTCGCAATCTATCAACGAATGACCCTTCCTGAAAACAAGCAATACACAGAGCTGATAATGAGAAACGTCGCTGAAGTCATAAACAGTCACCCATTAGCTAAGTCTACAACAGTACTTACAGGATCAAATTCTAACAATACTGTTTTGATTCCTAGAGTTGACCTTACAAGTTCTGACCTGGAATTACCTTTTACACTTTAACGACGCCAATTTCCCATTAAACCTGCATTTGCCATGACAATCAACAAATCCCAAGGACAAACCATGGACAGAGTTGGCATATACCTCTCTGAGCCTGTCCTTGGACATGGACAACTTTATGTAGCCTTCTCAAGAGTTCGTCGTTCATCTGACATTAAAGTTAAAGTTGTAGATACTCCATACCAACGAAAACTCATTCAAGGACAACACACCATCTTTACTACAAATGTTGTGTATAAAGAAATATTCCAATACATCTTTCTAATGTGCCATGCTATGGGTTCTTTACTTCCTTTGTTCATCATCTACACCTTTACACTCCAATACAGTGATCCCTCGCTATATCGCGCTTCGCCTTTCGCGGCTTCACTCTATCGCAGATTTTATATGTAAGCATATTTAAATATATATCGCAGATTTTTTGCTGGTTCGCGGATTTCTGAGGACAATGGGTCTTTTAATTTCTGGTACATGCTTCCTCAGTTGGTTTGCCCAGTTGATTTCATACAAGGGACGCTATTGGCAGATGGCTGAGAAGCTACCCAACTTACTTTTGTCTTTCTCTCTCTTGCGCTTTCTCTGATCCTGACGTAGGGGGTGTGAGCAGGGGGGCTGTTCGCACACCTAGACGATACGGACGCTCGTCTAAAAATGCTGAAAGATTATCTTCACGTGCTACCTTCTGTGCAGCTGCTTAGTGAAGCGACATGCTGCACAGTGCTTCGCATACTTAAAAGCTCGAAGGGCACGTATTGATTTTTGCATGTTTGTTTTTCTCTGTCTCTCTCTCTCTCTCTCTCTCTCTCCCTGCTCCTGACGGAGGGGGTGTGAGCTGCCGCCTTCAACAGCTTTGTACCTGCGTGCTTCGCATACTTAAAAGCAAACAGCCCTATTGATTTGTTTGCTTTCTCTGTCTTTATGACAGTCTCTGCTCCTGACGCACACTCCTTTGAAGAGAAAGATATGTTTGCATTCTTTTAATTGTGAGACAGAACTGTCATCTCTGTCTTGTCATGGAGCACAGTTTAAACTTTTGAAAAAGAGACAAATGTTTGTTTGCAGTGTTTGAATAACGTTCCTGTCTCTCTACAACCTCCTGTGTTTCTGTGCAAATCTGTGACCCAAGCATGACAATATAAAAATAACCATATAAACATATGGTTTCTACTTCGCGGATTTTCTTATTTCGCGGGTGGCTCTGGAACGCAACCCCCACGATGGAGGAGGGATTACTGTATATCTCATACATATATCAATGTATTTCGGGTTACCCAACACCAGGGTTTGGCGAGCGAAGCGAGCAGGGGGCGGAGCCCCCTAGTAGTTATATATTAGTGGTAGAAATAATACTTCCTGTTGCCAAGTTTTTAGCTTGTTCTCTGTTGCTTTGATGCTGGCACCTTCTAATCACTCTTGTCTCTTGTATGAATAATAACTTTCTTTGCAAGTTGCCTTGGATAAAGGCATCCCCTGAATAATCACTACTATTTCTTCTAATAATAATAATAATTAAACTAAAAGATAGCAATAACTTCACAGGCAATTTTGATTTGTTTTCTCATTAAGAAACATTTTCCACAAATGAGTCGACAAGTGAATGTGGCACTAAAATACTTTTTCAACATTAGAACCTAAAGTTGTCAGCATTTGAATACAATTCAGGGAGCGGCCAAATAAAAATGGGTTTATTGAAAAGAAAATGTCAAAGGAAACTTTAGCATTAAAGGTTTTTTCAAGAATACAAATGCTTTTGAATTTCTTTGAATAAGGGAAGAAAAAAGGACAACTCACTAAACAACTAGATCAATCAGAAGAATGAAGCATTGACTGTGAAATTGGTTGGAATAAAAAGCTGCAGTCTCAGTGGTCCTCCAGGATTTAACATGAGAACCATTGGCTTAAACTACAGAAATACATTTACATTTATTTGCTTAGCAAATGCTAGAGTTTCAAATGGAGGTGCACATTTTTGTTTTACCATCCAGGAACTACACATGAAAAGAGTCTGGGGACTATGCAGAGGTGGCATCACCAGACGTCATTCATTAGGAGACCAAGGTGGAGGTTTAAGTTAGCCAGCTACTTCTGTCACCTCAAGAGGGTAGCAACTGTTATTTTAGGTTCTTTGAGTTCTTTTAGTCTGCGGTGGGTTGGCACCCTGCCCAGGATTGTTTCCTGCCTTGTGCCCTGTGTTGGCTGGGATTGGCTCCAGCAGACCCCCGTGACCCTGTGTTCGGATTCAGCGGGTTGGAAAATGGATGGATGGATGGAGTTCTTTTAGTGTGGTGCTGCAGGCTAAGCTCATTGGCAATGTTGAAGCCAAAGTTATTAATTATATATTTTATTAAACAGACTCAGCAACCCATTTTGTTCTGAGATTTGGATTAAAATCTATATAAGAAATGTATGCACTGTATGTAGAACAATAATGGCCACAAGAAATCTTAAGTTTTGTCAGGTTGTTGTTTTAAGATAAAGCTGAAAATTCAAATAGTTGTACTATTGCCATTTTTTCTGTGTTATAACATATCCATCCATCCATTATCCAACCCGCTGAATCCGAACACAGGGTCACGGGGGTCTGCTGGAGCCAATCCCAGCCAACACAGGGCACAAGGCAGGAACCAATCCTGGGCAGGGTGCCAACCCACCGCAGGACACGTGTTATAACATATTACATATATTAAGATATGAACTGTCCTGATTTGTATATGCTGTATCTATGGTATTAGGCAGTTGGTCTAGAGGTAGGATACAGTATGCCAGTGTGTGAGAATTTGGAATATAATTGGCTTCTGCTTCACTTTTTAAGTTGTATTTCATCATTCTTTCTAAAATTAATATACACAAAAAGATATTTGTAATTGCATCTACAGTAATTTTACAGTAATTCAAAGCTGTTAACTTTCAGTTCAGTTTTTATGTTGCTTACTGATTTTATTATTTGTAGTATATTCTAATGCTAAATAAAAATCATGTCTGGATATGGATCAGAGTATAGCAGAGCTATAAAATAAGTAGCTCATAAAGGTTTTCTTTGGGACACGCATAATCTAACCACATTACACTGATTTTGTTCTTTAAGGAAAATGCAATATTTGAAATGAAAGCAAGCTGGTCATTATTAGCAGTTTACAATGATCACTTTACCTCAACCCTCCAGTCTGCCTCAGCTAGGCTGTAATGGTAGTAGTGAGTACTAAATAGTTGAACGTTGTTCTCCCAGGAGAAACCAAACCTCCCTAACAGAAACAGTGGTGGGTATTGACATTGAAAGGATGTCTACTTCTGTTTAAAGCTTAGAAAAATATTTAATATCTTTCATTACTTTATATTATTTATGTTTTCCTCCTTTTTGGCATGGCTATAAAGCAATTGCATTTTAGAAATATTTAAAAAATGTATACTACATCCACAGCCATTGGGATGGTGTGTGTGGAAATTTTTATTGTATAAAGAGTAAAATTTGTTTTTTAATTACTGAATGACCTCACATTCTCATGTACTGAAATAAACAAATTGACATTATTTAGAACAGAATTTGCTTTACTCCTTGCGTGTACTTGTAACTAAGCCTGAAATAAATAATTGATTGTCAGTTTACAAAATGTTTCTTAGTGCAAAAAAACAAATAACAATCACATTAAGGGCACTGACCCTTAGCAAAGTTTTGTCTTTTTTTCCCCCAGCCATGCTATTAGTGCAAGACGACTATCTGTGCTGACAATATCCAAAAGGATTTCATGGTAGTGATTTTTATAAAGACTGGGGGTCTTTGCACCCTGCTCGATTCGCTCACCATCTCCCTAGCCAGTGCTACGCGCTACCCTCTTTGCAGTTCGCATATGTGGATGTGGATGTACAATTTAAACAGATTTTAATTTTCATGTGAAGTGTTACATTTGCATCCACACGACGTATGTATATGTGATTGAATTTCATATCTTTCTCTCTATTAAATAAAACAACTTTTTCGGATGTTTGGTTTTGAGATTTGTTAATTGTCTTTCCAAAACCTATTCTAACGGGAAACTGTTAATGTTTTAATACGAATGACATCTCAAGATCTCCTTTGTTTTCTAATGTTATCCCCTGAAGATATACTACATTACCTTTCTTGGTTATGTCCTTCTTTCTACAGTAATTTGTGCGGTGGAAGACTGGATGGTGTTAACGATTGTAGATATTCTTTGTGATATTGTAAGTTGTTGTTTTCATCTTCTGCACGATCACCACCAACTGTTTCAGCATAGTCTATTGATACGCATTTAACCATTTTGCCGTGTTACCAATCAACATTTTTGGCGTAAATTCATTTAACTTCCTCGTTTCTAGGTGCTAGGATTGCCTGTGTACTCATTTTTTCTGTTGATAACCCTTCGTGATGAAATTCTTCAATAAGATTTGGACATAAGATGTCTTCTTTAATTGGGAACTTAAAGTGAGGAAAACATTAAAAGTTATAAGATCTGAGAGAGGAGGAAGTATCTGACAAAAGCATTCACAAGACTGACAGGTGAGAGTACCGTGGTCTTGTTTGAAAATGGTTGCTAGGAGGGCGTGACTTTTAAAAATATCATGGCAATATTCTCGCCTTGTGAGACTTGAAAAAATCTTTCCAAAAAGTCATCTCCTAAAAAGTCTTGTCGCATCGAAAGATTTTTTTTATATAATAGAGAGATTATAATAAAGTGAAGACTTAACGAAAGATGAACTATTACACTTTAAGATGAAAGAGACTAATTGTGTAGAAGAGCTAAATAAATCCTCTTGATTGTATTTTAGAGAAGAACCTGGTTTCTTTGTCATTAACACTAGTATTACCAGAGCCTACGAAAAAATTTGTAAATCCAGCCCACCTTAAATCCGTTCGCACCTCTCCGCCAGCGTCTTTTGTCCTGTAAATGTGCCAATAAAGACAAGCAAGCAAGCAGCCGGCTATTCCATCCCCCCACCGACTTAGAACGTGCACAAACTTCTCCCAGCTCATGTATGCCTTGATTGATTATCTGGGAGTGAAGTAGAGTTTTAGAGTGGAAATAATAGATTGTTATTTGGAACACACACATTTCATGTGTGTTCCGTTTCTACAATAATCTGTGTAAACACATTGTTAAAACAGAAACGTTTTTCATATTTTAGTAGTAAATGACAAAATGTAGGCATAAACTATATATTGTAATGCATGAAGCCTGAAGTCCAAAGTTCAAATAAACACTTTCACAAAAGGTTCAAGGAAAAGACAACAGCTTCTGTGGTGTAGCAGTAAGATTTGCTGACTTGTAATCAAGAGTCCCCGGTTCAATCCTGACTCACTCCTATATTTGCCGTTTTCAGTAGTGAGCTGCTCTTATTGTTAATATTATACAGTACACACATACACTTGGTTTGCGTCTGTAACACACGGTGTACATTTATAGGACTTGTAAAAGTTACCTTTTTTTTTTCACTTTTATTATGTCTCAGTTCTTCCCAGTGTAGAGTTTACATGTTCTCCCTGAGTCTGTGTGGTTTTCCTCCCACTGTTCAAAGACATGCATGTTAGGTAAATTGGCCGTAGTTTGTGGTGTGTGTGTGTATTCGCCCTGTGATGGACCGGTGCCCTGTCCACTATTTGTTCCTGCCTTGTACCCCTATGCTAAGTGGGACTATCTCCAGCTTCCAGTGACTCTGCTCTGAATTATGTGGGTTAGAAAATTACATGACATGACAGTAATGCAATGGTGGCACTGCTACCTCTTAGTAAGAAGACCAGAGTTCCTGTTCCAGGTCCTCCCTGCTTAGAGTTTACATGTTCTCCTGTGTCTGTGTGGTTTTCCTCTGGGTGCTCCAGTTTTCCTCCCACTGTCCAAAGACAGGCAGGTTAGGCACATTGGCCTTGCTAAATGGGCCCTAGTGTGGTTGGGGTGTGTCTGTTTGTTTGTCCTGCGATGGACTGGCACCCATTCCCGGCTTTGTTCCTGCATTGCGTACCTATGCTAGTTGGGATAGGCTTCAGCCCACAGCGACCCTGCTCTAGATTAAGCAGGTTAGAAAATGTCATGGCATTATTGATTTACAATACCATAACATTATCTTCTAAAGCTGTAGAAATTTCAAATTCCTCTTAATTCATGCGCTTTCAGGAAAAAATCCCTGAGGTATTACTAGCTGTGTTTTATGGATGAAGAAATGTTTTTTTAATACTTGCAAGGCTTTTACTTACATAGAATAAAATCTGTTTTACATACTTGGGCATAACCATCATTTTCTGAAAAATCATACTCTCACACAGTAAGGCCTCTCATGCATCATTTCCTTAGGCATCATGTAAGAACAAATGCAATTGATCAAAAAATAAGTTGCATCACTCCATAAGCACATTAAAGTATTATAAACAACTGTACTATATCCAAAACTACACTGTTGTTTCTGGTTTAACTTAAAATTTATTTTCATATGTAATCAATACAATGAAATTCTTTCTACTAAGTCTCCAACAAAGAAGTGATGATAGCATAATGCAAACAGCAGAAAACGAATACAACATCATGCATTAAGTACTGCATTACATACACATATTATACACAAGATGTTCTGTATAAGTGGATGTAAAGTCTCCTGATGACCTACAAGTGAAAGCTGACACTGAATCTAGTTATGTATTTAATAATAACGGTTAGCTTTCTATAGCAAATTGTGACATACTGTTTATCTCTTGAAGGAGTTGTGGAACAGCAATATTCTAAGCTGACCTCAGCACCCTCTGGCTGAGTAGTGTTCCACCACGTTATACAGGCAGTAAGTATGGACTCTATTATACTCCTATAGAGGTTGGTTGCAAAAGATAGAGACACAGATTTTCTTCGGATGTATGCCTACTGGATGTTCTCCCCGTGTCTGCATGGGTTTCCTCCAGGTGCTCCGGCTTCCTCCCACAGTCCAAAGACATGCAGATTAGGTGCATTGGCGATCCAAAAATTGTCCCTAGTGTGTGCTTGGTGTGTGGGTGTGTGTGTGTGTGCCCTGCGGTGGGCTGGTGCCCTGGCTGGGGTTTGTTCCTGCCTTGCGCCCTGTGTTGGCTGGGATTGGCTCCAGCAGACCCCTGTGACCCTGTGTTAGGATATAGCGGGTTGGGTAATGGATGGATGAATGTATCCCTACTTTAGGTTATCAATTATGGTGAATCAATGAAATTTAAAGTTATCTGTTCTCTCCATGGAATCCCTTGCAGTGTGGGCTGCTTCCTAATGTCTATGAAGAGTTCCTTGGCTTTCTGAGCATTAAGGGTGAGATTGCTGGCCTGCCACCTATGTGTCAGAAAGCAAATCTCTTCTTCGTAAGCAGTGTCATCATTTTTGATCAGGCCTATCAAGTGATGTCATCAGCAAACTACAGTTGGAGTTGAAGCTGTGTCTGGCCACACAGACATAGGTGAGCAAGGAATATTGTTGGGGGTTCAGCAAACTACCCATGGGGTTCCTGTGTTGAAGAATACCAGGTAAGTAGTCAAAAATCAAGTTCTATAGGGTGACATTTGGGTCCCACATCTTGGAGTTTGGTGATTGGCTTTGAAGGTAAAACTATGTTAAATGGTGAGGTAAATTCCACAAACTGTATTCTAGTAAAGACGTTTTTATTCAATAGGTATGTCAGGATGGTAAGAAGTGCATCCTCTGTGGATCTGAAGCTATGCAAATGCATTACAGCAAGCCTTCAGTAAATTATGAATATCACTAGTGAGCCACAGTTTCTTAATAGGAAATAAGAGGATCACTCTCAAAGGCACCAGTCATCCACACAATTTTTTGCTATTTGACTAATGACTTTGCTGACAAAATAAGTATGTGTTACGTGCTGACATCATTGTTTTTGTGGGCTGGGGGGAGCTTGAGCTTGTCTGTTCTGTCTCAATAGCAAGTTTAATTTTAGTTTGAAAAAAAAAACCAGCTACTGAGAATGAATACTGTATAGCTAAAAGGATGAAGCTGAGGGAATTTTTTTTTATTTAGTTTAAACCACATGCAGGTGCCAGCATTTCAGGCAGAGGCATCCAGAAGGGAAATAAGTAATACATTGGCATCCACGATGCACAATCTTAAAAAAAGAATCAAAAATCCATCAAAACAAAGAAGACAGTAGAAAAAGAATATTAGAGAAATTAATTTCATTACATTTAAGACAGTGGGCATTTATGCAAGGAAGGGAGAGGGGGCAAAGCAGGGATTCTAACTGACATTTAATCAAATAAAGTATAGATGATTGTGGCCAAAGGTTTGAAGTGTAACACTGTGATCTGTGAGGTTAATCCCATAATACATGAATACTCCAAACTAAGGCCATGAATTGACACAGTTGAAAATATCAAAAATACGCAAACTAGCTGATAGGGAGGACCCGACAGGGAGTAGGGAAGAGACAAGTAGAAGACAACTCAGGCAAGCTATTAAAAAGTGCTGATGTGCTCCCTGCTAGATGATAATCAATATGTCCAGAGGCCAGTGTCTGCTATTTAGAGGGTCTCTGTCAATGTATCCGTGATTGGAAATTGCATGCTTTTATTCTGGGAACCTTGAACTGCAAGAAAGTATAAAGCCACTGGCAATTGCCCTGAATGTTAGAGCTTACCTACAGACAGATGGAAGACATCGCTCCTGTCCATACCTAGGAAATGTGCCTCTTGCACTCTCAAAACAGGCCAGGGCCAACTGCAGGAACACCACAACTGCATCACACTTTTGCCAGTAGCTCTCCTAAAATTGTATTACCGTGATTGTCCAGCTGATATTAAAAGAAGCTATGTGTATTCTTTCTTTAGTTTTAATTTTTTTCTTACTTCATCTTAGAATCACTGCCGTAATACTAAGGAAAGATATAATACTTTTATTTCATAATGAATCTATAAATGGTTGGTTTAGTAAAAGCTGCAATCTCTAACGAATGTATTCCCAAGGAGTATGTACCCTGCTGGATGCAATGAATGTATATCTTCTTCTTCTTCTTCTTTCAGCTGCTCCCGTTAGGGGTTGCCACAGTGGATCATATCTTTCTGTCCTCTGCATCTTGTTCTGTTACACCCATTACCTGCATTTCCTCTCTCACCACATCCATAAACCTTTGCTTAGGCCTTCCTCTTTTCCTCTTCCGTGGCAGCTTTATCCTTACCATTCTTCTCCCAAGAAAAAGACCAAGGCAACTTTACAGCAGATAAGTCCAACAGAAGAGTGTAAAAGTGTGGGAGTGGAAGCAAGGAAAATGGCATATTTTTAATATAAAAAAAGGTTAAACCCAAACAATTTAAAAATGAAGCCAGCAGAATGACAGTTTTATATTATGCTAAGAGTATTTCAAGATAAAATTAATAATTATATAATAATTAACATTTGTTCAACCTAAATATTACATACAGACAAAGTAACTAATGTGTGCACGCATGCAACAATAATGTGAAAAGATCTTGTTACGAAAAATCAGCATATCAGCATTTTATAGATAGATAGATAGATAGATAGATAGATAGATAGATAGATAGATAGATCTTTATTGTCATTGTCACTTTTACAAAGGAACAACGAAACTGAAGCATCCTCCGTGGATCTCTTTGCTTTGTAAGCAAATTGAAATGGGTCCAGGTCTGCTGGCAGGCAGGCGATGATATGACTCCGCACCAGTTTCTCAAAGCACTTCATGATGACAGATGTGAGTGCCACTGGGCGGAAATCATGGTAGTGTGTGTGAATGTGTTGGGCATATAGTGTGTCCAGCCATGGAGAAAAAACTTAACTTAGGGGCAGAGGAGACCTCCCCACACAAATATGAAAAGGACAGCTCTGATAGTAAAGGACATCTAGTTCTTTCAGGCCATGATGCATCCACTTTTCTTGAGCTATCATTGAGCACTGTTAATCTTTTTGTGAGTGTGTCACTTATTTTAATTGTATAATTCAGGTTTGAAGCCACTCACTCTAATACAGACATTTTAAAGTATGACAAGTGTCTCGAAGTGTCACGACACAACCACAAATTAGCAGCAGTCAAATAAAAACCAGCAAAACCCAGTATGAATTAACTTAACAATCCAGGTCATTTTCCTGAATTTTGAATTTTTTTAATGCAAGAATACTTTAGTCTGTTTTTAGCCTTTAGTTGAAGAACGTTTTTTTCAACTTTCTTTTAAGACACAGTTTAAACTCAAGGCATTGCCACATCTTCAACTCCTGCAGCGTGCATTACAAATAAAGCCTAATTATAATTTAGTGTTTAATAAAATACATTGAACATTGTTGTAACAGCAAGATAGATTGCTTACCAAATAAATATGTATGTGTAAGTAGTGTATTCTGAATTTGTGGGAATTAATGAATTTGTACAGAATACCCACAATTTTGCACAGAATTTCAAGCCCTCATGTAACGTTATTTAAACTGTACACAACATTGTTCTATCCTATAACTGTATTCCAAAATGTGTTTTAATTCAAATTTCAGCCTTGGGCAATTCATAAGGCTGGATGTAAACATAGCCCGTTTTTAAGACTTGTACCCACAATTCAAATTAACAAAATATACTGGATGGATCACCTTCTTCAACAAACAGTGCTGACACATGGGTAACACATACATCAGGACAATGTATATACAGAAAAGGCTCCTTAATCTTTCTTGCAACAGGAATTCAGTGTCCCTGCCTTTCACCACAGTTAAATTACACACATGCACAATTACATATATTTTAGCAAAAGTTTCAGGAAAACACAATAATTATAATAATTTAAGTATGAAGTGCTGTAATAATCATAGGAAATTTCACAGAGGTTAATTGTAAAAACTGGTAACTGTCCCATCTCTACTAGTTTCATTATATAAGAGTACCTTAGTATGTTGTGCTGGCGTAGTAAAGTGAGGCCCGTGGCTGGCTGGCAAGTTTTTAATAAATAAATGTAATGGCTGGCTCGTTCTCCATGGTTACACGCTCGCATAGCTGTGGGAGGTTAGTGAGGTAACTGGAGCGAGGCACACCTGCACGTGAGGGTACGGAAAACTAGAATAAAGACCGGGATGCGGATGTTAACACTAGAATCCCTGAAGCCTATGAAAAAAGTCATAATCCCAGGCCACCTTAAATTCCTTCGCACCTCTCCATTAGCGTCTTTTGTTTTGCAATTGTGTCGATCAGCACAAGGAGCAAGCAGCCTGCAGCTCAAGTCGGACAAAAAGTTTTCCCAGCTCGAATCTGTTTATCTGGGTGTGAGGTGTCTGGAGTTGTATAGGGTAAATAATATGAAATGCATGTGTTCCAAATAACAATATATGTGTGATCTGTGTCTACAATGATCTGAGTAAATGTAGGATGACAGGAAATGTGAGGCAAGAAATGTTGAACACATAGCTAAAATAGAAACTTTTTTCATGTTATGGTACTAATGACAGAAGACTGACATGAAGTATATAATGTGTGAAGACTGAAGTCCAAATATCAAATAAACACTTTCACAAAAGGTACAAGTATAACAATACAAGAGTGCCTTTATTCAAGACTATAACCGAAGAAAAAGAAATCGGTTAGGGTATGATGCTCAATGACTGCTTGGCTGGTGCAGAGGAAAGAACTGCTGGCTCATAATCAAGAGGTTGCAAGTTCGATTCCGGGCCCTTTCTAAATTTCCCATTTTGAGCTGCTCTTATTGTTACTATTATAGAATAAAAACATACATTTGATTTGAGTCTTGTGGAAATGTATGGTGCTTGTAAAGGTTAGCATTGTTTTTATTTATTCAGTTTTATTTTCTCAATCACATTCACACTATTTTTTGTACGTGGATTACTTGTTTAGCCGGATGTAATTGTTGACGATTTGGCCTGATCCTGGATCTGTCGGTTTTTCGAAACTCTTGCTGGAAGTGTTGTCATAGCAACACATCCTAATCCTCAAACCTGCTCGGAGACGGTTTGTTTGATGTAAACAAACACACTTAATCATTGTCCATGCATGAAATTCATTTAGTCATGACTTCACCGTTCATGAATGAGCGACCAATTGATATCAGTACGCAAATTATAAGAAGAGAATTTCATATAGAGAGGGGTTTGCGCGATCGGCAAGATCCTTTATTGCTCCCGGAGGAAATTCTTTTCGAAAAATACTGCTTTAGCCGAGGGGGAATATTGTACCTCAAAAATTTATTAGGACCTTATATTCGAAGTCAAACCCGGCGAAGTCGGGCTCTCACAACCACACAGACAGTATGCATTGCTTTGAGTTTTTTTGCAAGCAGCACTTTTTTTATATACTGTAGGTGATGCGGAAAATCTGTCTAAAAGTGCAGTTTGCCAGGCAATTTGTAAAGTCTGTTTGGCTCTGAAATATTTCCTTTGGGTTTTCATAGTGTTTCCTGGACACCTGTGTGTGCAGACAATAAAAGAGGCATTTCATGCCATTGCAGGTAGGTAATACACAGGCAAAAACACCCACAGTTCCATAAAGAATCTCACAATCAGCCTAACATTCTCATTACCCAGGATTTCCAAATGTGATTGGGGCACATGGGACTGATCACAGTGGAGTTTGATCAAACATTATTTGGAAAATGTACCTCTCCTCCTGATGAATAATCAGACACAGTGTCTTCATCAAATATTGAAATGTCAATATCTCGTTGGTCAGACACAGGTTCTAGGGATATGACATTCCCTGCAACTGACCCCAAAAAAAAGAGGGCTATATGGAACCTACCTATGGCACACATTGAAGACAAATATATGCAATGACCATCCTTTACCTGAAATGAAGTGACCACTGCATCCTGCCACTAGTTCTGAGGAGGAGCTTCCCCCTGGAATGCCCTCAGAAACAGGGCGATGGGCATATTGCTAGAGAGCCAACTCTTCTGCAGGGGTTAGGTCTGGACCGCTTGGACCTCCACCTGTTTTTTGCTTGTCTGCCTTCTTATTAGCTTTAAAATTAATGTTCTTTACATTATATATGATTCTTTATGTCAACAATTCTTTAAATTAGATATATACCAATATTTACCAGTTTGAAGTATATTCTTGTACTTCATTTTAACCTGTTCCTGTGTTCTCCTCGTGCTCACGTTTGATCTGGAATTATGACATATTAAATAATAATTAATCTGACACAAAGGAAATGAAACGCTGCTTTCAGTAAGTACAATGCACACTCGTTTAATTTGTCGGCCACTTTTTGCCAGCCATCTTTTCTGGTTTGGGCTGCTTTTGCAGTGTTACCCCTTGTGCATATTAAATCTTGAATTTCTTCATGTCCTTCGAATAAAAGGTCTTGCTCCGCTTGTGTGAAAAAAAAATGCGCCCGTTCTTTCATCATTTTGTTACAGCCTATCAAAGACTTGCTGATCATATTTTCTAGACTCGATATATATGGGCTTTTCAATCAGCGCGGGCGCATGCATTCATCTAGGATGATTAGATCCAGCTAGACTAATCTACTACACGGCTGCGTTTGAAAAACCGACTTAACCCGGATGAGTTTCACTGGCATTAACTCATCCAAGATGAGGCATCTGATCTCGAATGATTTAAGTGACGTACGGAAAATACCCCCCTGATCTGACACAGCTGTTTACAAATAAAGATGTTGTCACAACACAGGTCCACAGATAGCAAGAGGAGACACAGTTATTAGAAGAATTGACACAAGGGTTTTCTCCAGTGACAGGGAATGTCATATGATGTACTTATATCTTGGACCAGCTGCTATTGTCCACAACAAATGACATTGATAGAAATAAGCTACAAGTTTTCCAAAAGTTTGGCAAATACAGATTGATGAGCTCTTTTGGGCTTAATGGTCTGTTCTCATGTAATCATTCTAATGTTGTAATATTCTAAAATGCTAGCATTTTATAAAGATGCAACTAAACCATTTGATTAGAGGGGTGAATAAGATATTATTTATGTTGATCTTCAAAATCTTTTGACAAAGTACCACAGGCTAGAGATGAAACTAAAATAAGTCTGAATTCAAGGCTCACTGAGTATATGGGTACAAATTTACCTAAAACATACAACGCAAAAAGTTATGGTGATGTTTTAGTGACATAGTTAATCATGATCTTGTTACAAAATATAAAAAAAAACAAAGAAATCAGGTCTATAGCTGTCTCTTTGCAAGGTAATTAAAGTTGGGATGATGGCTAATGCTGTATTCTCTTGCGTGTTATTGATCTCTGTTTGAGTGAAGAACCTTGCCTGTGGTGGAGAGTTTTTATTTCTGTTTCTATTTATTTATATTTGTTTTTACCATATTGTACTTTGAATCCCCAGTTCATTGTTTTCTTTACCAGCATGCTATAAGACTATTTGCTGTGTTCTCTGCAGTTTCATAAGGAATAGTGTTATTCTTACTGGCCCTAGAATTCCCAGATTGATCTCAATCAGTGACACAGAGCTTAATCTTGGAGAAGTGGATCTCAGAATTATTGAACCCCTAGGGTGTACAGAAGGATGCCAGATTGCCCTCCTTCAAAAAGAATAGGTCAGTTTCCTGCTTTCTGTTATGTACCATGCCCTAGACAATAGGATGTTGCTCTACAGAGCAGAAGCCCAATTGCAGATTTGGTTGACGCAAATAAAAGTGCAGAGAACTGGGATGTTAAAGCAGGAGTGGTTACAGTATGTTTCCAATGATTTTTGTGTACTCAATGATCTAACGTTTTGGATGATAAATGCACAAAGTTTTATCCATCTAGTTTAACAAAGACTGAACTATAGCTATAACTGTTTCTGATCAAAGTGCCTCTAGTTTTCAGAAGTCTCTGCACATATATCATCACTGATTAACACCTCTTGTTATCAGATGAAGCTCAGATAGTGTGCAGACCAAATCTCTTTTACAAGTGCAGGAGAGTTCCGCAACATAAAAGGGGTCCTTTATGAAATATAGGCTGGGAGAACTTTCTACACCAGTGTCAAGTCTGTATATATTTGCAGAGAAAAGACAATAAAAAGGGACAAAGACTACTATGTCTTACACTGATTTCATTTCTGTTTAACTGGGCAGGCATCTGGTTCTGTTCAGTGGATGTCCTATTCTTGTCCAGCTGGCCTTATCATTGCTGAGTGACGGCTTGTAATCAGAATAATAAGTTTAATGTCACTGTGCTCAGTACAAAAATTATTTTATAAATCCTCTCACATGTACAGGCCAGGCCAAAGTTAGCACACAGGAGCTCTCAGCATTTAGAACTGCTAGACAAGCATTTGAAGAGAGAAAGGTACAACTACGAAAATGGGCATTGTACTATTTCTGTATGTTAGAGATGAAATTGAATCTCCTTGCCTTGTTTGGAACCTAAGTAAGGGCCTGCACGTGGAGAAAACAGTATAAAAGACATGGACAGCAGCCAAGTCTTTGAAGCCGACGGACGGATGGGTGATAACGTTATCTGTCCTGAAAATTCTTCCATCGCAGCGACAGAAAATGGCAGCCTGCATACATCGAGATCCCACCTTGATAAAATATTGTCATTTGGCTTCCTTCGTCTGTAATGCTGCATAAATCATCATTAAAGAAAGCTAAGTTACTTTCTCTTATGTGATTTCTTACTGCCATATCACTATGGGAGAGATATCGCCTTTTAATATTATATCTATAAAGTTTAGGGTTACTTAAAACGCCATAATTACAAAAGGACTTATTCCAACTAGGGAACTATCGCCACCTACAGGAAATACGGCTGTCATTTTTACATTCTCCATATTTCATACACGGAGGATGTATCATTCTCCAGCAAAAAACTGAATTTATGTCTTCAATGGAAAATTGTGTTTTTATATCCCTAGAGTATGTTTTGGGCATTTCCAGACAGATGTGTCTTTTTCTGTTTGTGCGTCTGTTGAGTAATTTTTGTGGATAACGTGTACAAAAATTTAAATTCTATTACTATTAGGCCTACAGTATAATTTGTTCACAGTAATACTTATCCTGACAAAATGTTAAATGGTTCCAAAAAAGTGTTGCTAAAACAGCACCATGTTAGACATTGTCAAACACGTGTACATGAGGGTGGCTATTGAATCAGTTCTGTTTTGGACTGTACACATCTGTACATCAAAATTGCCCATCTTGTAGCCAGAAACAATATACGTGTGGCTCCTTTTTGTTTGTCTTTGACAATATGTTATAAAAGATGGGACAAAGTCTTAAAGGGATAAGCTGTTGAGCATAGAGACAGTCGAGGGGCAGTGGAACAAGTTTAAAAATGTTTTACATACAGGGCAGGTATATCTCAAAAATTAGAATTAGTTGGAAATTTAAAAAAAAAACCTGAGTAAGTAAGGAGATAAAAAATGAAGCTGCAAAGGAAAAAAACAGTTGTATAAGCATATAAGACAGATAACTCCAATTTGAATCAGAGCATGTATGACAGCACAAGGCAACCATCAAGAAGAATATTTAGGAAGCTAAAAGACAGTTACATAGTAACAAAAAGATTATTTCAGTATTGTAGTAGAAAAAGAACAGTCAAGGAGGAGGTGAAGTATACTGTATCAGGTAAATTAACACTAGAATTACCAGAGCCTACGAAAAAAACTCGTAGATCTGGCCCACCTTAAATTGCTTCTTAAATCCGTTCACACCTCTCCGCCAGCGTCTTTTGTCCTCTAAATGTGCTGATAAAGACAAGCTGCCAGCAGCCGGCTATTCCATCCCCCTTCCGACTTAGAACGTGCACAAACTTTTCCCAGCTCATGCCTTGATTGATTATCTGGGAGTGAAGTGGAGTTTTAGAGTGGAAATAATAGATCGTTATTTGGAACACACGCATTTCATGTGTGTACCATTTCTACAGTAATCTGTGTAAACACATTGTTAAAACAGAAACTTTTTCATATTTTAGTAATAAATGTTACAAAATGTAGGCATAAACTATAGAATGTGTAAAGCCCGAGTTCCAAAGATCAAATAAACACATTCACAAAAGCTTCAAGAATTATACAGTGATCCCTCGCTATATCGCGCTTCGCCTTTCGCGGCTTCACTCCATCGCGGATTTTATATGTAAGCATATTTAAATATATATCGCGGATTTTTTGCTGGTTCGCGGATTTCTGCGGACAATGGGTCTTTTAATTTCTGGTACGTGCTTCCTCAGTTGGTTTGCCCAGTTGATTTCATACAAGGGACGCTATTGGCAGATGGCTGAGAAGCTACCCAACTTATTTTCTCTCTCTCTCTCTTGCGCTGACTGTCTCTGATCCTGACGTAGGGGGATTGAGCAGGGGGGCTTTTCGCACACCTAGACGATAGGGACGCTCGTCTAAAAATGCTGAAAGATTATCGTCACGTTGCTATCTTTTGTGCAGCTGCTTCCTGAAACGACATGCTGCACGGTGCTTCGCATACTTAAAAGCTCAAAGGGCACGTATTGATTTTTGACTGTTTGTTCTCTGTCTTTCTCTATCTCTCTCTCTCTCTCTCTCTGCCCCTTCCGGAGGGGGTGTGAGCTGCCGCCTTCAACAGCTTTGTGCCGCGGTGCTTCGCATACTTAAAAGCCAAACAGAGAAGAGCAAACAAATCAATAGGGCTATCTCTCTGACATCTGCTCCTGACACGCACACCTTTGAAGAGGAAGATATGTTTGCATTCTTTTAATTGTGAGACGGAACTGTCATCTCTGTCTTGTCATGGAGCACAGTTTAAACTTTTGAAAAAGAGACAAATGTTTGTTTGCTAGGTTGGAATAACGTTCCTGGGACTCTACAACCTCCTGTGTTTCTGCGCAAATCTGTGACCCAAGCATGACAATATAAAAATAACCATATAAACATATGGTTTCTACTTCGCGGATTTTCTTATTTCGCGGGTGGCTCTGGAACGCAACCCCCGCGATGGAGGAGGGATTACTGTACAACAGTTTCCGTGGTGTAGCGCACTAAGATTTGCCTCTCAGAGCACAGTAGCTTTGCTGTGCCTCACAGACATGAGTTCAATTTCCCGCTGGGGATAAAGCGTTACTTCTTTTTTTCTTTTTAACCTCAAACGGACATAAAATTTATGAACTGGTATGCACTGTCAGTTAATGAGATAGTTATATTTTCATGTGGGATGCTCCTTTTAAAATATTTTTTTAACAATTGAGACTGCAATTAACATGAACAACTGTCCTTATAACTTATTTTTTCAAGATCCATAACACACAGACAGACAGAGCACTGCGTAATAGAGAGACAGACAGGCAGAGATATACAAATAAACAGGGAAGGCACATGTACTGAAAGAAAAAAAAGATCAACATGTGCGTTGTTCCTGCTGCACTGAATAAGCTCACGCGCTCTAACATCACCCCTCCCCCCGATCTGACTCTCTAAGTAACAGCGCAAGTACTACTGCGCTCTGAGAGACAAATCTTAACACGCTACGCCACGGAAACTGTTGTTTAGATCTTGAAGCTTTTGTGAAAGTGTTTATTTGAGTCGGTGGGGGGATGGAATAGCCGGCTGCTGGCAGCTTGTCTTTATCAGCACATTTAGAGGACAAAAGACGCTGGCGTTCAGGTTCAGCTAATTACAGGTCATTAAGCTTAGAATGCATCACAAGTAAATTGACTGAGCAACTTATGATAAGAACAGGAGTTTTAATGAAAAGTCTGCATTGGGGTCATGTTTTACTAACATGCTGGAATTTTATGAGGAAGCAAAAAAGATATGTTTCAAGTGGTGCATAAGATATTATCTTGACTCTCACAAAGCATTTGATAAGGTACCACATAAGAGGTTGATTGTCAAACAAAAGAAGTATGGAGTTCATGATGTGGTGTGTAGATGGGTGCAGAATCAGCTAAAACACCAGAAATAGAGGGTGATGGCATGAGTTACCTTATGAGAATCACATTAAGTTAAGAGTGGTATCCATAAGGGGTTAGTGCTAGGGTTGGTGTTTTTAATATAAATATAAATGTTTTGGAGAGGAATATAAATAACAGTCTGGTTAAGTTTGCAGATGATACCAAGCTAGGTGGATTGACAGGATAATCTACAATCTGTTGATAATTTCAGAGGGGCTTGAATGGAATACAAGCTTGGGCAGATTTGTGGCGAATGAAATTTAATGGAAGTAAATGTAAAGTATTACACACAACGGGGCTCCGCCCCCTGCTCGCTTCGCTCGCCTACCCCCGGCGTTTTGAACCCGTGCCCGCTGGGCAGCCACGTGTGAGGATGACGCACGTTTAATACGGAGCGTTCGCCCGTGTCACTCTGGGGCCCCCCACTGTTAAAACAGAGCTCCGTCTGTACTATTATGCGGTGCATTGTGGACTACTGCGGACCCCGTAGTGTTTCCCGTTTCAGTTTGTATCTTGGTCAGTCGAGCTTTTGTTTTTGAAGCTTTTGAATTCCGGTCTTCATTATCTGTAACCTGCTGTCCATGTGTTTGGCCCCCTCGTTTAACCTGTTTATGACGTTTTACTTTGCTTTCTACTCTGTCTTTCATTTCTTATCTCACTTTATTCTGCTTTTGTTTCAATGACACCTGGTCCGTGGTGAATATATTTTCCCTTTTTCGAGTAATAATTTTCATTTGTTTGTGATACTGTGATGTTTATCGTATACTGTTAATAATGCATCACTGTAATGTGATTCACCTATGCTGTATAGTTTGGACGTGTGAGGATGACGTATGTTTAATACGGAGCGTTCGCCCGTGTCACTCTGGGTCTCCCCACTGTTACTACGAAGCTCTTTCCGAACTATTATGCGGTGCATTGTGGAGCACTGAGGACTCTGTAGTGTTTCCCGTTTCACTTCGTATCTTGTTTAGTCGAGCTCTTTCTTTTTGGAGCAGTGCCTGCCTGGTCTGCGGCATTTCAGACGCATGTTGTAGGCGCCTGCGTTCATTAATTATATCCAGGCAGGTGCGTGTTTGTATCTCGGTCACTCGAGCTGTGTCGTGTTGAATCCGTGCCTGCTTTGCCTACGCAGTTTGAGACGCGCATTGTAGGCGTCCACGTTCATTGAGATCTGTCCACGTGGGCTCGGTGTCGAAGCTGTGTTAGTTGTTGAGCTGTTTGGTTTTGGAGCCGAGACAGTTTTGCTTCCGCGGTTTCAGAAGCGTGTCCGTACCATCTCGGGTTTGATGTATGAACCTTTGTGGACTCCGTAGTGTGTCCCGTTTCACTCTGGGGCGGGGCGTTGACTCCTCTTGTTTTACTATGTCTCCTCCTGCGCCTTCACCACTCATTAGTGCCACTCACAATATGACGGCGACTCTTGTGCCTTCCATATTATGTCGGTTTTTACCATGCTGTGTAGGCGCCTTTGCCTTTTGAACTTTACCAAGCCTTCCGACGCACGATGTAGGCGCCTGTACCTTCCGGGTCCGCCTCCGCTGTGTGGTGTGGACGTTTAACTGTCATTGTTTCTGCCTTTATATTCTGTATCTCGGTGTGCATGTGTTTCGTGCCTAGGTTTTTTTGAAGCTGTTGCATTCCAGTTTTCATCATCTGTAACCCGCTCTCCATGTGTTCGTCCCCGTTCTTTAATCCCTTTATAAAGTTTTACTTTGTTTCCTACTCTGTGTTTTATTTCTGACTTCACTTTATCCTGCTTGCGGCATGTCAGACGGTTCGTAGTCTCTCTCGTTTTATTCTGGGGAGGGGGGCTTTGTTCTGTAACCTGCTCTCCATGTGTTTGTCCCTGTTCTTTAACCTCTTTATGACGTTTTACTTTGTTTCCTACTCTGACAGTTCGTAGTCTCTCCCGTTTTGCTCTGGTGCGGGGGGGGGGGGGGGGCTTTGTGTGGCGCCTGCACACGTGCGTAGTCTCTCCCGTTTCACTCTGGGGGTGGGGGGGCTTTGTGTGGCACTTGCGCACTATGTCTTTTGCGTCCACGGGCAGGTCCCTGCGTCCATATCCGGTTTACCATTCTCGTTAAGTAATATGGATAGGAAGTAAAACTGTTAGGTTTGAATACACAATTGGCAGTCTGAAAATTGAAAGTACAAGGAGGTTATGCTCATGCTTTATAATGCACTGGTGAGGCCTCATCTGGAGTAGGGGTTAGTGCTAGGGCTGGTGTTTTTAATATACTGTAAATATAAATGTTTTGGAGAGGAATATAAATAACAGTCTGGTTAAATTTGCAGATGATACCAAGCTAGGTGGATTGACGGGATAATCTACAATCTGTTGATAATTTCAGAGGGGCTTGAACGGAATACAAGCTTGGGCAGATTAGTGGCGGATGAAATTTAATGGAAGTAAATGTAAAGTATTACACATAGGAAGTAAAACTGTTAGGTTTGAATACACAATTGGTAGTCTGAAAATTGAAAGTACAAGGAGGTTATGCTCAAGCTTTATAATGCACTGGTGAGGCCTCATCTGGAGTACTGTGTACAGTTTGGTCTCCAGGCTACTAAAAGGATATTGCAGCACTTGAAAAAGTCCAGAGAAGAGTGACTATGCTGATTCCAGGATGGCAGGGGATGAGTTATGAGGAAAGGTTAAAACAGTCAAGACTTTCAATTTAAGAAAAATGAGATTAAGAGGTGACATGATTTAAGTGATTAAAATTATGAAGGGAATTAGTACAGCAGATAAGGACTGTTACAATAAAATGAGATCAACAAGAACATGGGGACACAGTTGGAAACTTGTTAAGGGTAAATTTTGCACGAACACTAAAAGAGTTGTCTTTCCACAGAGAACCACACACATAGAATAAGTTAGTGTGGTAGACAGTAGGACTTTACGGACCTTTAAAACTAAACTTGATATTATTTTGGAGTAATTATCATAGGATTGGTGAGCTATGCTGGGCTGAATGGCCTGTTCTCATATAAATTTTGGTAACGTTCTAATGTTCAGTCCAAGATGCATCTTGTCTTTTACTTTATTAGAAAGCTGTAGATCTACCCATTTAATATACGTAGAAGCTAGAGCCTGGGTCAACAAAACTGGATGTTGAAACAGTAGAAACCAGTCCTGGATAGGGCATCAGCCCACTGAAGTACATATTCATCCACTCTCAACAATACTGGCCCAGTTTATAGATGCCAGTTAGCCTAACCTACACATTTTTGGGAAATACAAGGTAACTAGAGTAACCTTTGGAAGACTCTTTGAACATACAAACTTCACACAAACAGCAAGTATTAATACTATTCATACCATGCCTAAGCCCTGTATGGATTATTATATGCTATTTTAGTATCTTGGATACTAGGGGGCTCCGCCCCCTGCTCGCTTCGCTCGCCAACCCCTGGTGTTGGGAATGACAAAGAGCGTGATGTATGAATGAGATATAGAATAGTGTGACGGTGTAGATGATGCAAATAGAAAGCAAACAATAAAGTGTGTGGCACAGTGTAAAGGTTTATTGGAAAATTTCTTTGTACACGCCGTTTAAGTGTAAAAGGTAATTCCAGCTCAGAACTTGTAAGGTCAATGAAGATGGTTATTGTTGTGATCAGAGTCAAGTTTGTCAGAGCTTAGAAAGAGTTGTGTCTCTCCAGGAAGTAATGGAATGACTTGGGTATTTATGTTTTCCACATTAATATTTTTTGGATATAATATAGTACGTTGTGTTAAAAGGGGCATTTGGTCTAATGAGATTGCTGTTCCAAATCTCTCTGTAACTAAGTCGTCGCAGATAAAGGCTTGAGGAATTGTAATAATATGTGGCTGAAGTCCATCTGTATTGGTGAGTGTACCATCTCTCAGTTGTAATAAGCAATTGTTATGATCTGGTTCTGGACATCGTATCTTTTTTACTAACTGTATCTTTTGAAAGCAATGCCAATTGTCTGCGTATTTTAAGGTGCACTGAACAATAGCTGAGTGCATGGCATGTGGAAGAATAGCTAATCACTGTTTAAAATCTCCTCCTAATAAAAGTACCTTTCCTCCAAATCGAATATTATTATTCATAAACGTTTGTAGAAGTTTATGAATGGTGTTGAGGAAGTGACTTCATGCCATTGTACATTCATCAATAAACAACATTTTTTGAAGACGGATGTCACGTGCAGTGCCACCGTTAATGTTCATAGTGGATACCGATTTGTAGGATCTAATGCAGTTGATAAAGATTTCACTTTCAGGTACATCGTCAGTTATAAGCTTCTGTAGATATTCAGGATATGAATGTAAAGAAGGCAGTCTAATTTGACCCTTTTGACAACAACGTCTAAATGTATTACTTGTATTGCCAGTTGTTTCTTCAGGGAAGTGAACTGAATGACAATGATTGCAAATGACATTCATTAATCCGAATGAATTTTCCCGGTGTATGTTTTGCTTGTGCCGTTTGAGAGGCGCGTTGTTGCATGTGTAGTATTTGGGACGTGTTGTTTTGGAGCTGTAATCGATTTGCCTGTGCTGTGTGAGACGCCCGTTGTAGCCTTCCTTGCCGTTAACGTATGTCTGAGACAGGAGGTGTTTCGTTTTGAATCCGTGCCTGTTGCGATGCAGCACTTTGATTGATAGTTTGCATCATGTGGATCCAGGATGTAGATTTGTGCATATTTGCGTTGTTGATTTGTTTCAGGGTGCACTGTTCCAATGCGATGCAGTATTTGTGCACATATGGGAAAGCAGCATGGGCCATTGCCTTTTGGTGGCCTGATATTTACTCCGGTAGATGCAAAACCAAATGAACTATTGTAGGATCTAACGCAGTTCATAAAGTTTTTACTTTTAGGTACATCGTTAGTTAGAAGCTTTAGTTGAGCTTTGCGTTTTTGGAGTCGAGACATTTTTTCTTTTAGAAATATGGATAAGTAATAAGGAGTATTGCACTCAATGTTAATATGGAGCCTTTTCTGCGGTTGAACGGTTAATAGTGCCTTATTGTAATGAGATCCACCTATGCTGCATAGCCGTCTATTTTGTTGTTTCTTTCGTGTTCGTGTGTTTGTTCCTGTTATCCTTTCCTTTTCGTTTTGTACCCGTGACCGTGTATTCATGACTTGTTTCTTTCTCAGCATCCGAAATATGGATAAGTAATAAGGAGGATCGCAGTCACCGTTAATATGTTTCCTTTTCTGCACTTGAACGGTTAATAGTGCTTTATTTTAAGGAGATCCACCTATGCTGACACCTGTGCTGTCTAGTGTGAAGGTGTTGACGTTCACTTTAGAATATGTGGCTTTGGGTGTGACTTCTTATGGATGTGTGTGTGTGTGTGTGTGTGGGGGGGGGGGGGGTTGAGGATTGTTGTTGCGCGAACGTCTTCTTTCTTTTTGTGTTCCTGTGTCTTGTTGAATCCCCCTCTTTGTGTGTGTCCCGTCCCTCGCTTGTAGGGTCTGTGGGGTGGTTTTGTGTTCTTTTTTTTGTGTTCCATGGGCTTGTTGAATCCCCCTCTTGGTGTGTGTCCCGTCCGGTGCCTGTAGGGGGGGGGGGGGGGTGCCTTGCTGTTGTGCGCGGGCCTCTTTTTTTTTTTTTTTTTTTTTTTTTTTTTTTGGGTCTAGTTTCGTGTGCAATGTGTTTCGTGCTTTTCCTGCGTTTGACTTTGCGCCTCATTTCTCCTTTTTGTATGTGCTCACTCCTTTTTTCTGTGGTCTTGTCCGCCACTCGCGGCCCCTCATCCGCCTTTGTCGCCCTCTTTTGTCCGCCTTTCTCTGACTCTCGCGAACTCTTTTTGCGCCTGCGCCTCTCGCGGACCTTTATCCGCCTCTCTCGCCCTCTTTTGTCCGCCTTTCTCGGCTCCTCAGCCGACTCTCGCGGACTCTTTTTGCGCCTGCGCAGTACGTCTTTTTGCAGCTACGGCCCATGGCCGGATGTGCCTGCGTCCATCATCCGGTTTAGCATTCTCGGTTAGTAATATGGATTCTAAAGCAAAACAACAAAAAATATTTCATTTAATTGTTAACCATAAGACTTATATCTGTTACCATAAATAGATAGTTCTCAGAAATTTTAAATATTACCTTAAATTATATTCAGCTTCTGTACTACAGCTATAATTTCATTATTGAATAACTGATTTACACTACACTGAAATAACCTACATTTGCTCATCAAATTGATAAATATGTAATCAAGGAAAAAATGTCAAAACACAACAGAAGACCCTGTTTTAATTTGATAAACTGCATAAAACAGAGGACAGTAACATCCCCAGTGGTATCATTATCTGCACTCAGGAAAAGGTACAACAAGAGGATGGCATATTATTTCATGTTTTGCAAAAATTGGACCTTGTCCAAAATTAGAAAACTGAGTTAATTGCCATATTCATATTTGTCTGCTTCTGTCATTATTAATGGATTTATGAAGTAAGCTATAGTGCAGTATAAGACACAAGACATAGCTTATTTTTACTATCTAATTATAACTGCATAAGAAACTTAGGTAATTATGATCCAGATTAAGACTGCTTTCAGAAAAGGAACTGCATTAATATCTACATATTTTGGATAACATAAGAATATCAAATAGCATGTGGTGCTAACAAGTTAACTGTTTATGGCATACGGCCAGAAAGGGTAATTGTTGTTAGACAAGAATGCAACTATGAGTGCATATTTATTGTGAGAAAGAATGCTAGTTTGGGTTTTTGGAAGACAGACACACATTCTTAAATGCAGGAACATATGTTCCTTTTATAAGGGTATTAGTGTGACAATGCAGGTCTTGCTCCATGCTCCCCTCATACTTTTGGTAGCCTCTTGAACCCGACACCATCGGTAATGTAACCGGATGAGCTGAACAATGAGTACCCCAAACGAAGTAAGGGGAAGGGGCAAAGTGCAAACAGTGCTTTTATTTAAAAGAAACAAATCCAAACAGTGTCCAAACAAAGTGCAATGCTCCAAACGTCAATAAATAAATAATCCATTAAAGACAGAGTGAAATTGTGGAGGTTAAAATCCCAATAAATAAATCCTTTAAAACGAGGTTAAAATACTGGCTGGAAGCAGTCCCTTCTTTAAAAACATGGTGCCTTTTTAGCTGGTGGCTCCCCTGCTTCTCCCATCCAGGCTCTGCAACAGGGGAGTCACCCTACCTGCAGCTGACCTTCTCCTTCTGATCTGGTAGCCTTTCAATCCCTGGCTCCATATGGCTCTCGCCAGGCTGAGACTCGGGTTCCCCAGCGACCAGGGTGCTCATGCTGGGACTTCAACTTCCCAAACCTCTGACTCCCGGTGCCTTCTGCGGCTTTATGTGGCAAGCCGTCCTCGATTGTGGTCACTCCTGCTCCTCTGCAAAACTCAGCAGGCTCATGTCCCAGCTGCCTCTCCTTATTACAGCAAGCCTGCTCTCGCTTAGTCCTGAACCGGATTCTTCGCCTCCTACCTTCTTCCCTCTTAACCTCCGTCTTTCTTTCTTTTCTCGCCCTTCCGCACATGCACTTCTCCTATTTATAATGAGGACATGGTACAGGTGCGGCGATTAGCAGCTCCTGGCATTAATTATGGACTTGGGCGATCCCACACCTGTGCACTTCAGTGCGGCGTTGCCCAAGTCTGTATTGTGCCAGGGAACCACCCCAGCCACACTACCATGGCCACTCTTTATTTATTTAAAAACTGGCCTTTTCTTCTGAGCCGTGGACCCGCTATATCACACTCCTGCCCCCTTAAGCCCCCAGCTGCATGTGAAGGCTCCACGCCACTACCAACCCAGTGCAACTGGTGGCACAGGTCTGTGGCTTGGCCACACCACCACTGTACTAAAACAATAAAAGCACTAAAACAATCCCACACTAAAACCATCTGAAGCTCCCCTTTGTAAAAACAGGACAATAAAAGAATAAGAACTTTAAAATGACAATAAAAACAAGCAATAAATAAATGTCCATTAAAAAAGCTCAGTCCTTTAAAATGTCCTCCTCTGGCTTGGGTCCGTGGGTTCTTTTGAAAAGTCTGGCAACCATCCAGCTTGCTGATCTGCCTCCTGCTCTTCAGTCCCCACTGCCAGCTCATCCCACCTCTGCCACCATACTGTATGTGACAATGCGGGTCTTGCTCCATGCTCCCCTTGCTTCGTTTGGTGTCCTCATTGTCCAGCTTAACCAGTTACATTACCGATGGTGTCGGGTTCAAGAGGATTCCAAACGAAGCAAGGGGAGCATGGAGCAAGACCCACATTGTCACAATAAGTGTTTAATCTACACATAAGTGACAGTAACAGGTTTGTAAGAGCCTTTGGATAATAAACAGTAAATAGCTGATACAGGCCTTTTGCTAGTAAGGATAATAGTTAGATGGAGATATAGAGAATGAGAAGGAAGATTAGACTTTCTTTTTCATTTTTGCACCTTCAATATCAAGTTCGAAATCTCTCATATTATTATATATCTATAGATGAAACTCCAGAGTTTCAAGAAGAGTTGGGTGGTTATGATTTTGCTAAAATTGTTTTTTTTCTAGGAGGTAATTTCCATGTTAGGGCAGGGGGTTGGGGGGGTAGGGTTATTACAAGTATGTATTGGTTGGGATTTGTTTTCACACTTGTTATTTCAAACATTTAACTATTCATTTTGTATGGATCAAAAATAAATACAAATTTGATCACCAAAAAAAAAGAGAGAGAGGAAGGATGCTAGATGCATATCCAGCACCTAAGAGAGTATGGACTAGCCCTGGAGTCAGCCTAGTTGCTTTTCTCTGGATTTTTTCTAACGCTGCTATGTCCTTTTTGTAGCCTGGGGACCAAAACTACATATGGTACTCCATATGAGGCCTCACCTGTGCATTATAAAGCTTCAGCATAATCTCCTTGGACTTGTACTCCACACATCGTGCTATATAACCTAACATTCTATTTGCCTTCTTAATGGTTTCTGAAGACTGCCTGGAAGTTGATAACATAGAGTCCACTACAACTCCTAAATCCTTCTCATAAGATGTACTCTTGATTTTCAGACTTCCCATTGTATATTCAAACCTAATATTTGTACTTCCTATGTGTAATACTTTACATTAACTGACATTAAATTTCATCTGCCACAAATATGCCCAAGCCTCTATACTGTGCAAGTCCTTCTGTAATGATTTAACAGATTCTAAATTATCTGCCAATCCACCTATCTTGGTATCATCTGAAAACCTAACCAGCTTGTTACTTATACAATATTCCTATCTAAATCATGTATACATATTAAAAATAGCAGCAGCCCTAGCACTGACACCTGTGGAACACCACTCTTAACATCGGCCAATTCTGATAAGGTTTCTTGCACCATAGCCCTCTGTTTACTGCGTCTGACACAATAGATAGATAGATAGATAGATAGATAGATAGATAGATAGATAGATAGATAGATAGATAGATAGATAGATAGATACTTTATTAATCCCAAGGGGAAATTCACATACTCCAGCAGCACCTTACTGATACAAAAAGCAATATTAAATTAAAGATTGATAATAATGCAGGTAAAAACAGACAATCTATATATATAATTCACTAAGCCAGAAGACAAGTAGCCGACCATGGAAAGCACGCCGGAAGGGGCGTGGATTCACTAAACCGCCGACAAGTAAGACGCCAATGGTGCACGCAGGAAGGAGCCACACCCACCAACTCTTAGACCATTGGATACGACGAAAGAATCACAGAGCCACGCCCACCAACTCGGACGCAACGCCAAGGGAAACATGCCGTCATTTCTGTTTGTCTGTGCCACAGTACACTTGCAGCTCTGAGCCACGTTGACTTTTCATTAGTCAACCTCAGTGGAACCTTGGTTCACACAGAGGCAGCGCCAGAGAGAGACAGAGGCACACACAGGCAGCGCGATAGAGAGAGCTGCGCACACACAGGCAATGCCAGAGAGACAGAGGGGCGCACACACACACACACACACACACACACAGAGAGGCAACGCCAGAGAGAGACAGAGGCACACACAGGCAGCGCAATAGAGAGCCGCGCAATCCTTTAAAACTGAAGTTAAAACACAATGAAGGAAGCAGTCTTTAAAAACCAATAAGCCCTGTGCCTCTTTTTCATTAGCGTCTCACCTGCTTCAGGCCCTGCAACAGTCGAGACGCTCTCTCTGCAGCTGACCTTCTCTGTGCCTGACTCCACTACTGTCAGTCGCCTGATTAAAAATGGCCTTTTGAAGGGGAGCTATGGACCCGCTATACCACAGGAACACATTGCCTTCGAGCCTGCTCTCCTCACTGTAACGTACTGGCTTGCTCTCTCTCTCTCTCCTCACTCGCTCACACACTACACAGGGGAGAAATGCCCGAAGCAGAGAGACAGAGGGGGTGGGGGCTCGCGTGCTGCTGAGAGAGAGAGGGCTCGCGTGCTTCTGAGAGACAGAGGGGGAGGGGGCTCGTGTGCTGCTGAGAGAGAGAGAGGGGGGGGCTGGGGAGGCTCGAGTGCTGCTGAGAGAGGGGGAGGGGGCTCGCGTGCTGCTGAGAGAGAGAGAGATGGGGGGGGCTGGGGAGGCTCACGTGCTGCTGAGAGAGAGAGGGGGGGGGGCTGGGGGAGGCTCGCGTGCTGCTGAGAGAGTGGGAGGGGGGGCTGGGGAGGCTCACGTGCTGCTGAGAGAGAGAGGGGGGGTGGGGAGGCTCACGTGCTGCTGAGAGAGGGGGAGGGGGCTCGCGTGCTGCTGAAAGAGAGGGGGGGGCTGGGGAGGCTCACGTGCTGCTGAGAGAGGGGGGGGGGCTGGGGAGGCTCGCGTGCTGCTGAGAGAGAGAGCCTGCGCATGCACTGCACATACCATGCAGCTGAGCAGGGAGCCTGGGTGTTTATGTCAGTGTTATTCAATGTTTTTACTATTACACTGTGCATTCTATGGTGTAATAATTAACTATATTTGTTCTTAAAAATCTTTAAAAAAATATATTTACATACAGTTCGTATGGTCTGGAATGGATTAATTGTATTTACATGCAATCCTATGGGGGAAATTGCTTCGGTTCATGACCAAATCGGTTTACGACCAGAGGTTTGGAACGAATTATGGTTGTGAACCGAGGTTCCACTGTATATTGAGTCTAGAAAACATGATCAGCAAGTCTTTGATAGGCTGCAACAAAATGATGAAAGAACGGGCACATTTTTTTCTCACAAGCTGGGTGGGTGTTAGTTAGTTAATTAGTTACTTGAAGGATTTCAAGATTTAATATGCACAAGCGGTAACACTGCAAAAGCAGCCCAAACCAGAAAAGACTGCTGGCAAAAAGTGGCTGACAAATTAAACGCGTGTGCATTGTACTTACTGAAAGCGGCATTACGGATTTTGCAAATGTTCATTTTTTCCCTCTGCTTAAAAAACATTTAAAAAGCGGCGTGATTATGCGTTGGTATGCAGCGTGTAAAACAGTTTGTCACGGATAATTTGCCTTTTACTTTAACACGAAGACAATTTCCTGTTAGATTTGCCTTTGCGATGACAATTGATAAGGCACAGGGCCAAACTTTCAAAAAGATGTGCATGTATCTGCCAAAACCAGTTTTCAGTCACGGACAGTTGTATGTTGCTCTCTCCAGAGTTCCATCTTTTCATTCACTTACTGGTATGCCTGCAGGAACACGTGCAGCGAGCGAGAGAGAGCGAGCGACACACACACGCATACAGGCGCGGGAGAGAGAGAGCGCTGGATGCATAAGAATAATAATACTTCATTACATTGATATACCGGTGTTTTCAGTATTAAAAAGTGCTATCCACACAGGGAGAAACCGGGAAGCAAACCCAAAATCTTCCACAGTCTCCTTACTGCAAAACAGCAGCACTACCATTGCGCTACAAGGCAGTTAAAGAATGCACCGGCCTCGATTTTGTTTTCACTTCTGTTTACAGCGATCGGATCGTAGCGTGCATTGTTGCAATGTTACTTTTCTTGGTGGCTTATTACATTACGGATGTTTCACATGTTAATTTTTTTCCCTGTGCTTAAAAGACATTAAAAAAGTGTTTCTCAACTGTGACTCCAGAACAACTCAGTACGCAAGCTATATTAAGCGTCAACAACGAAGACTCGCTACACCTTAATGAACAAGTGCTGAAACGTATCCCTACCGACGAAGTAACTTTCACCAGCGTGGCCTCCATCGTCACAGACGATCCCGCTTTCAGTCACGGACAATTGTATGTTGCTCTCTCCAGAGGTCCATCTTTTCATTCACTTACAGTGGTATCCACAAACCCACCCCATTTGGACAACTGTGTCGTTCAGCAAGTGTTCACCCATCAATACATAATTATGCGGCGTATGTTACGCCGCGCGGGTTGGCTAGTAACTTTATATAATGTTAACGTTTACCCCCCCGCAATACTGCACCCATCTAAAAACATCACCCTTAACTTCCACTTCTTTTAGTTTGATGCCCAAACTTTTTCATGTGGCGCCTTATCAAATGCTTTCTGAAAGTCAAAATAAATAATTTCATATGATCCACTTCGATCATACCCTTTTGTTGTTTCCTTATAGAGTTCCAGCATGTTAGTAAAACATGACCTCCTTCTTCTAAACACATGCTGCCTGTTCCAAAAAACTCCTGTGCTTGCCATGTGCTGCTCAATCTTATGCTTAATAACTCCTTCCATTAATTTTCCTGTGATGCACAATAAGCTTGCTGGCTTATAGTTGATTATATCTGCCCGGTCACCCTTTTCATACAGTATATGAAACCTTGTGAATTTCCACCATGCTCAGTGACTTCCTATACATATGTGTCAAGGGTTTATATAAGTATTTCTCCTTAAGAACTCAAGGGTAAATATTATCTGGTCCCTGGTGATTTGTTTGATTTCATTCTATTTAATCCGAGCAGTACTTCTCCCGCCACAATTACCAAATCCTTCTGTACCTCCTTAGTGGTCCCGTTTACCTTTGGAGGTTATCCACTTCTTCACTTGTGAAGACCTCAGAAAAAATGCAAGTTTAGAGCATCCATTATTTCAATGTCTGTATCTTTCAATTATCCTTTACTATTCCTGATGCACTTCACCTCCTCTTTGTTCTTTTACTACTAAAGTACTGAAAGACTCTCTTATGGTCATCTTTTACCTTATCAACTATATTCCTCTCCAACTGTCTTTTAGCCTCCCTAATATCCTTCTTAATGGTTGCCCTTATGTTCTCATAAGACCTATGATTCACTTTGGAGTTATTAGTCTTAGAATGTTCTAAATTTTCTAAACATTGTGTGACAAGCACATTATACAGTAAGTTTGATCCAGCAGAGGACAACCAATTACTTTGCCCTTAGTTTACTGTTTACCAGATGTAGGAGAGCAGCTACAGAGCTGTCCTTGCTACGCTGCCATTATAGATGGCGATTGGCCAGCGACCCTGTTCACAAAAAAATATATATATATTTCCCCATATTCATTATAACAAAATTTCCTTTATAACAAAATATTTTTATGGTCGCATTAGTTTTGTTACAACAGGATTCCACCTGTGTAGCCTTGGCCTTTAACATGCTCACCTATCATTTTCTTTCTGATCTCCTCAGGCAACTCTGCCTTTGCTTTCTCTACTCCATGTTCAGTGTGGGACACACAATAATACCAAACAGCAGAGTGACTACTTTTCTCCATTTAAACATGCTGAATGAATGATTGCAAGATTGGAGACATGTGTGATACTAATTAAAGAAAACAGCTAGTTTGAAAAATCACTTGTTCAGGCCATTTTAGAATACCTTTGTAGAATAAGCAATACTTTTATCTTTTTTTACACTTGCTTTGCTCTATGACATGTCAAAAGGCATGAAGGTATACACAGAACAAATGCTTTTTATTTAACCCTTCACTACTCACACTGGTGTATTTTGTATACCAGTTTGTTATTTTTGTCCAACGTCCTTTTACTTACCAGCAGCATCCGCCAACTATGCTCAGCTTGATTCACTACAAGTACAGTTTGTCATTGGTTTGCCTTTAGTGTGCCCCCAGCCGGTTTTATGAGTGGATGCACTGTCACAAGTTCCATATGGTGCATTTGGTACACCGGTACATCGTGCGGGTACTTACTTATGTATGACAATGATGAAATGTTCTTTTTGCAATTACTTTGTCTGCCAAGAACATTCAACAACTGAAGTGAAACGAGATACATGTGCAAATTCTGCAATAGATGAAAGAATGACCGGTGACGAATGAGCACTGAGAAAGTGGATCAGGTTTATTTTCAGATAGTCCTAGACTGTGTCATACTATTCAGTAATATGGTATTAAATTACATTCAAAAAATGTACAATTTAAAATTATTGCAATATTTTATATTACAACCTCACAGTGTGCATATAAATAGCCATTTTAATACTGGTGCATAAAGTACACCATGTGAGTACTAATAAGATGAGAAATGGTGCGAGTAGTTAAGGATTAATCACTTTTCTGAAGACATACAGCACTTTTTCAATGAGCTATAAGGGTACCAACAAATTTGTCCACATCTGTAGTTTTACATATAATATTGTGTTTGTAATCTGGTAGTTTGAGTGGATTATAAACAGATCTATATATTCACATTTATGTATGCCTTTATATGGACTACAGAGTAAATATATACAGTACTTTATTGAAGTTCAAAATTCTTAGTAAATGATTGTCCTTTTAGGCAAATCTGCCATTTTTTCAAGTAAAAGATGTCTATACGTTCATTATATTTTGTTCAAGACAAACAAAATGAACTTAAATACAGGACTTTCATGGGCAATTAAATATCACAGCATCTTCTTTTCCTGAATTGTATCACCTTAAAAACAGCTATGTAAAGAAAGCAAAAAAACCAGGATGATGCCTCAGGCCGTATTGATTACTTTATAACCTACAAACAGATGGACGCTGTGGGAATAGGAATTGCCAGATTTGTTTACAGCTTGGGAAAGGAAGGTGTTCAGAGATACTTAACACTAGAATCCCTGAAGCTTATGAAACTATTCGTAATGCAGAGTCACCTTAGTTTTATTCATTTATTTCTATATCTTTATTTCATTCATCATTACTGCGTTAATTGTGCACCGATAGCACCTTTCTATTGCAAATGTGTCAATCGGCCACAGGCAAGCAGCCTGCTATCCCATCCCCCACCGAGGCAATTGAAGTCAGACATAAAATTCTCAGATCTGAAGTCTGTTTATGTGGGCGTGAGGTGCCTGGAATTGTATTGGGTAAATAATATGTCTTTATTTGGAATACATACATTTCATGTGTGTTCCATGTCTACAACAATCTGTGTAAATGTAGGATGACAGAAACTGCTGAACACATAGCTAAAACAGAAACTTTTTCTGTGTTATACTAATAATGATGTGAAGTGTATAATGGATGAAGAATGAAGTCCAAATATCAAATAAAAACTTTCACAAAAGGTATAACACAAGTGTGCTTGTATTCAAGAATAAAACTAAAGAAAATGAATTCATTCAATTTTCATGTTGCTGTCGATGTGTGAAAACTGAAGCCCAAATATCAATCAACAACAACAACAACATTTATTTATATAGCACATTTTACAATCGGTACAAAGTAATGATAGTTGTATGCATGTGTGTGTTTGTATCTTTCACAGTAGAAACGTGGTGGTCTCCCAAATATTTGCTTCATTGGTGCAGGGGTAAGAACTGCTTCTTTGTAATCAAGACGTTGCTGGTTTGATCCAGAGTCCTCCCTGCATTTAGCTCTTTGAGAGGAGGGTTGCTATTGTTGTTAGTATTACATAATAAAAATATACATTTGATATGAGTCTCTAACAAATCAACAAAACAAGTATGCTTTTATTCAAGAATAAAAATGAATAAAAACCAGATAAAAAAATAGCACATAACAGCACACTTGTTTGTCAGACAAAGACTAAACATTGCAAGTACATGAAATATACAGCATATTGTAGCAGCCAGAAGACTGAAGCATTTATCAATAGCTTGGGGCCAAGTACCTGCCTGTTCATTGCAGGGAAAAGGCCACCTGTATGACAATGAATTCCTTAGAAACATCCAATCTGCTCCTGTTTCAAGGTAGTGCTGTACAGGAATTGCTATTAAATCAGTCACATTGCAAAGATCAGGAGGTCTGGCATTTTCAAAAATAGCAGCCTGCATGAGGAAAACCTCTAGGTGAATGAAAGGAGCTGGATGGAGAAGCCAAAGTATTGTGTGTAGCCGAGCAGATGAAGAGGCAGGAGTGGAAAGCCCTAATGATTCACACTTGAGAAAAGACATCACAAAAGTGGTGCTACTGAAGAACTCCCCAACAAAGTATTCATACAGTAGAGACAACAAATGTTGCATTAGGTGATGAGCAACTTGTCCTGGTGTTAAGCAGCATATTTATTGTTTTGGTTGGCTTCCCCATTTCCTCAAACAGTGGGGAAGTTTAGGGATCTGTGTGTTCAGTGTTCTAATGTGAAAACAAATGCAACCAGCTGTCTGAGGATTCACACCTTCACATCCTGCGCGCTGTCTTTGTTTGTGTGTAGTGTGTGTGTGTGGGCGTGTGGTCCCTTTGCTCATTACAATATAATTCATTTAATAAAAGCCAGATGATTGTATTGTCGGAATGTTTGTAAGTCAGGCACTGTGTTGTTTAAAAAAATGATCCCCCCTCCCCAACCCCCAAGTTTCACAGTCCTAGGCGTCCTCCAAATTCAACGAAACAGATGACATTACAACGCAGTGGTTTGGTTTGTATTCCACATTTTCTCCTAAATCAAAAAAAGATTAATGTTAAATAATCTGTGACAGTTGGGTGTGTGTGCTCTAGTGAGCTGCTACTAATATTGACTTGCTCCTCTGATAGAAACGTGGGTTTAGAAAATTAATTTTGCTGTACAATTCAAAATGTGGAACCGACATTTGAAGAAAAAGACTGTGAGTATTGCAGTTTTATAATTATATTTGATGGTCCTTGACTTCTAAAGAATATATGACTCTTGGGATGTGTGAGATGTAGCCTCTTTGTTAAATATATTAGATTTACTGTCGTGAATGTTCAGAAAACCTTAAGTTGATATGGATTTTACACTACCATAGAAATAGGTAATCATGTTCGTTAGACATTGGGAGATATCACTCAGTGTTTTGCAAAGTGCCTGAGTTGTTTTTCCAACTTGCTTTGCATTATATAAAAATATATTCAGTGGAATATTGGATGATCCTCCAACCCCTACGAGGCAACAGATTTCCAGAACCAAAAGTTCCCTCAGTAGACCACAAAGTTGGCCATAAAAATGTACTTTTTCATAAAAAGAAAAAATAATAGTCTGCAGATAATATTGTTCAATCAATTTAGTCTTACATATGCATAAATAATTGCTTTCCTCTTCCATATATTTTCAGAAATCAACTTGTTTTGTACCATATTAGTTAGTTTACCTAATATTATCATTCTTTAATTTAATATTATTTATTGTATCAGTATGCTGCTGCTGAAGAATGTGAATTTCCCATTGGGATTAATAAAGTATCTATCTATCTATCTATCTATCTAAAGCAGCAGGAGAAGGGCACTCCTAGGTGAGCTTCTTGCACATGTAGATTCCTGATGTCTGATAGTCTTGCTTTGGGTGTCCGAGCTGCTTTCAGATGAGTGAGGGAAATATATAAAACATACAAGTTTAAGCAACTGCATTCAAGGTAAAACTGAAACAGTAAACCTGTGGTGGGCTGGCGCCCTGCCCGGGGGTTTGTTTCCTGCCTTGCGTCCTGTGTTGGCTGGGATTGGCTCCAGCAGACCCCCGTGACCCTATAGTTAGGATATAGGGGGTTGGATAATGGATGGATGGATGGATGAAACAGTAAACTAATTTCTAGTAGAAGTCGCATAGAACAGCTCTCCGTATTTCATGGATGAGCTTGCAAATTTGGCAATACTTTTCCATGGGAAATTTTGATATTTTAAAACTTTGTACAGAATTTGTACAGTTTGAGATATCTAAACAAAAAATGAACTGTCTCAATGAATTTCTTTCTAGAATAAGTGTTCCACATCTTGACAAAATTATTTTATGGGGGGCCAAGTTGTTTCATGTGGTGAGACAGACGGACAGACAGACAGACTCAGGCTTATGCAATAGGTGCTTCGCATATTATATGTGAATGCACCTGAAATGCTTGTGAATGAAAAGTAGCCAGCTTCTCATATGAATCTTAAATAGGTAAAGTAAATTATTTACTCTGCGGTGGGCTGGCGCCCTTCCCAGGATATGTTTCCTGCCTTGTGCCCTGTGCTGGCTGGGATTGGCTCCAGGATACCCCTGTGATCTTGTAGTTAGTATATAGCGGGTTGGATAATGGATGGATGGAAATTATTTACTGTACATGAAACATTTTTCTTAAAAATAATAAATACCCTGCAGACTGTAAGAAAAAGGTGTGCATGACACTGCACACAAGGTACTTAAGGTTACAAGAGAATTTTAAAATTTACAAGGATATTCAGTGAGCTAAAGGATTTTTGCCCCATATGTGTGACCCTGGCAACATTGGATGTTACTCAGGTTTGTGTTCACACATACAGTATAACAAATTAGACTGAAAGAAAAAAATAATTATTATGTTTACTGTTACATTTCTTAATTTAATTATATGCCTAATTTTATAATTAATTATTGAATTTTCATTTGACAATTAAAAAAAAGAAAAATACATGCAGGACACAAGCAAAACATTAAGGTTAGCTTAACTAAGATGTGTAATTCACTTGTAATTGAATCAAAGAAGTCTATATGTTATTGGAATGTCCACAAATGATTATTGTAGCTGCTGAAAAATATAAGGTGTCATCAGGCACGGGTAAGACACGTGTCAAAAGAATTCTCAGAGTCCAAGAGTTCGTTTTAAAGGTATTTAGTGAAAGGTAAAAGCAAATAATCCACACAAGAATAAAAGAAAAAATAGTTACACATGTAGAATAAAAGGCAAAAAAAAACTTCTTCTTTAAACTTAGCTTTTCTTGAAAGACTTTAGTTATTTCTATACTTAAAGGTTCTTAATTTCTTCTTCTGTACGCCTTAGCGTACGGTGCGGTACTTAAGTAAACAAGTTTTCTTTACTTGTTATTTCTCACATTCAAAGAGCCCGTAGGCCATCGAGCACTATTACGTGCGGTCACGTTTCTTCTTCTCTACTTAAAGGTTCTTAATTTCTTTTTCTCTACTTAAAGGTTCTTAGCTTCTTCTTCTGCACACTTTATGTACGGTACAACACATAAATTAAGTGCTGTTAAGTGCATATTTACTTCACACATAGGCAAGTGCCCAGGCACGGTGACGTGCGATCACGGTTAAAAACCGTATGCCTCTACACCTTATACAAGGCAAGGCTGTCACTAACTAACTGAAGAATAATGTTTACTCCAAGCTGTTAGAAATGGTAAGAATATACCAATACGATTCTATTTACGGGGGTTATAGGAACCTCCCATTATTTATGCATTGTCATCTAAGAAATATTCATGAATCTTATAGAACAAGGAAATGGCTCTTACAATTATAGTAATTGCTGACTGCGATTTCATTAATCTTTAATAGAAATGGTTATAATTTTTGAAAGACAGCATAAAAGGGCAATATGATTGTAATTCAAAAATCTAATTCTAAATCCATTTTCCAAGAAGCAATAAAAACATGAGATGTCCTGATGATATGAAAAAGGTATTCACTAATCCTTCAAAAAACACCAACCCACTTCTACATGATTTAAAACAGATTTGCATGTACAATATTAAAAAAAAAGTTAATTTCCCTATCACCATTTCCAGGTTTTTAATTCAATTTTGCACAATTTGAAAGGTGGGTACTGTTTTACCTTGCCTTCTTTATTCTGAATAGGTTTTGGTACCATGGATATTGCCATCAAATAAAACTGGATTCAAAATGCAACCTTAACTGTCTAGTCAGATAAAGGAGTAGAAGGTTATGATAGTTACTCTATTTAACATCCATTTCAATAAGAACCATTTATGACAATAGTAAGAGAATTTGCTTGCAGGTCATAGAATCAATTGTGTTGTAACACAAAGCAGCTGGGAAAATGCATCTGAAGTGCTCACTAAGTGCTGTGTCTGCGAACAGCAATCTCCGAGCTGCTTTTTTTCCCACCCCCTGTCTTGCCCCTTTCGGACAGTTTAGCATGTGTATAGATTTAATCCCTTTGTGGCTGGTACAATTGTGGTGTTCCTGGGATTTTTTGGGTTACAAAAAGTGTTCCACCTCACAAAAAAATGATTGGAAAACACTGCTCTACCTACAACTTTGCTTCTGTCTCGCTAAAAAATATCTCCGTAGGTGCTATCTCGCTTAAAAACTAACACTGTTACTTGCATGGTTATGTTATGTTCCTTACATAAATGAGCTAATTCATTGCAAACTGGAGCAATGGGGTAGGGATAATCGTTACACTTCTGTTTCATAGAATGTTGTCATTATATTAGAGCAGTAAGCACTGTAAGCTACCTGGCAGTCTGGCAAGTTAAATACAAAGGTACTAGAGGTTTATTTTGGTTTTAGTGTGGTTCACAGAAACATTTACATGTATGTGATACAATCTTCTTACAGAAACATGACATAAAAAAGGGAGCGAGTGTAATTTTTCCCTTTGTGACTTTTTTTTTAGTATTGCTCCAGGACTACCATAAATCTCGTTTTCTCCAACTCCCCTGCGCCAGTATTAGTATATATAAATCAAGAAAATGAACACCTGTGCTATGTACTGATATGTGGCATATTGTTGTGAACCGTATAATACGAAATGTTAAACCTTTAAATGAAAATTATATTTCATAACATTTTTAAGAGCAATATTTAAATATGGTACTGAATGTATATGTAATTCTTTAGGTTCACACTTAATGTTTTTGTATTATTGTTTCGTAATGTTGAAAAAAAAAAAAATAACATGAAAATGCCGCACTGCCAAAGTACTACTTGACGCCTTGTTGCCAGCCCTGGATATGACAATATTTTTAACATGTTAAACAGGCCGCATTAATCACAAAAATTAACATATTACTTTCCCAAGCCGAATTTATTTCAAATGTTTGGTTGGTGTGGTCTAGCTGCACAAATGCTTTGAACTAATAATTTCAAAAAAATTTACAGTAAGCAGCATGGTTCCACAGTGGGTACTGCTGATGCCTCAAGGATAAAGTATCCTGGGTGCACATCCTGTCATCTATGTGGAGTTTGTTACAGTGTGTTCCTGCTGTCTGTATTCAGGTTTCTCCTGTTACTCCAGTATTTCTGCAGAAATGTGCAGGTGATTTAGACAAATTTGCCCTGAGTGGATATGTGTGAGTGGATCCTGCAATAGCTTGTTCGGATCCTGTCGGTTCCCTGTCTAAGGTTGTTTCCTGCCTCGTTCTCAGTAAGTTCATGAATTTAAAGTTAGAATCAAGTTATCTATTCACTGTTTCCAGAGACTCCTAAATCAACATATTTTGTTTTTTTAAAAAATAATTTATTCTGCCAAGATGGAAAAAAGACAGACCCAAAGGGTAAGTAAGGTGGACTGGGGCCTACTTTATAACACTGTGTGGATGCAAACATGAAAATACCCACATACAAAAAAACTGGAACTATATTACACAGAAAAAAAAATCAAATTTATAGAACCTGGCATACACACATCGCTATGCAATTTATCTTTTATAAATCACAATCACATTGGAAATATGCATATCGTATATGAACGCACCCTAAATACCGCCCTGAAACATCCATATATTGAGCATGCTAATCAACTTCACGCTCATTCAGGAAGTGGTCCCTTGAGTGACTGCTTTGGAACTACAGACTAGGATATCCTGCAGGGGCCACATAGTGAGAACATTGAAGAGGTTGTTGATTGCACTACTGACTACATCAACTTCTGTATGGACATTGTAGTTCCAGTAAGAACAGTACACTGCTATGCTAACAACACGCCATGGATTACAAGGGACATCAACGGCCTTTTGAATCAGAAAAAAAGGGCTTTTAAAGGCGGTGATCAGCATGAGCTTAAGAGCGTGCAGAAGGAACTCCGAGTTCAGCTCAGGGAGGCGAAGAAGCAGTACAGGAGAAAGATGGAGCAGAAGTTGCAGAATAACAGCATGAAGGAAGTGTGGGGTGGGATGGGATGAAGATCATCACTGGCTGCAGCTCGAGGCGGGGTGCCACCATCGAGAGAGATGTGGAGAGAGCAAACCTGATGAACAACTTCTTTAACAGGTTTGACCACTCTAACCCACTCTCACCTCAGAGTACTGCACCCTCAACCTATCCTTCTGCTGATACCAGCATAGGAGAGAGTTTCCCCCCACCCACAATTACAGCAGCCCAAGTAAGCAGAGAGCTGAGGAGACTTTGTGCCAGCAAAGCAGTGGGTCCAGATGGAGTATCGCCACGACTGCTGAAGGCCTGTGTGCTGGAGCTGGGGAGTCCTCTACAGTGTATCTTCAACCTGAGCCTGGAACAGGGGAGAGTCCTGAGGCTTTGGAAAACATCTTGCATCACCCCAGTCCCAAAGGTATCACATCCTGGTGAGCTGACCGACTTCAGGCTTGTCGCCCTGACATCACATGTGATGAAGACCATGGAGCGGCTGCTACTTCACCACCTGAGGCCACAGGTCTGCCACGCCTTTGAACCTCTGCAGTTCGCATATCAGGAGAAGGTGGGAGCGGAGGATGCCATCATCTATATGCTACACCGATTCCTCTCCCACTTGGACAGAGGCAGTGGTGCAGTAAGAATTATGTTTCTGGACTTCTCTAGCACCTTCAACACCATCTAACCTCTGCTCCTCAGGGACAAGCTGACAGAGATGGGAGTAGATTCATACCTGGTAGCATGGATCGTGGACTATCTTACAGACAGACCTCAGTATGTGCGTCTCGGGAACTGCACGTCTGACATTGTGGTCTGCAGCGCCGCAGGGGACTGTACTTTCTCCGGTCCTGTTCAGCCTATATACATCGGACTTCCAATACAACTCGGAGTCCTGCCACGTGCAAAAGTTCGCTGATGACACTGCTATTGTGGGCTGCATCAGGAGTGGGCAGGAGGAGGAGTATAGAAGCCTAATCAAGGATTTTGTTAAATGGTGCGACTCAAACCACCTACAACTGAACACCAGGAAAACCAAGGAGCTGGTGGTGGATTTTAGGAGGCCCAGGCCCCTCGTGGACCCCATGATCATCAGAGGTGACTGTGTGCAGAGGATGCAGACCTATAAATACATGTCAGTGCAGCTGGATGATAAATTGGACTGGACTGCCAATACTGATGCTCTGTGCAAGAAAGGACAGAGCCAACTATACTTTTTTAGAAGGCTGGCGTCCTTCAACACCTGCAATAAGATGCTCCAGATGTTCTATCAGATGGTTGTGGCGAGCGCCGTCTTCTACATGGTGGTGTGCTGGGGAGGCAGCATAAAGAAGAGGGACGCCTCATGGCTGGACAAACTGATGAGGAAGGCAGGCTCTATTGTAGGCACGAAGCTGGACAGTTTGACATCTGTGGCAGAGCGACAGGCACTGAGCAGGCTCCTGTCAATCATGGAGAATCCACTGCATCCACTGAACAGTATCATCTCCAGACAGAGGAGCAGCTTCAGCGACAGACTGCTGTCACTCTCCTGCTCCACTGACAGACTGAGGAGATCGTTCCTCCCCCACACTATGTGACTCTTCAATTCCACCCGGGGGAGTAAACGTTAACATTATACAATGTTATTGACTGTTATACCTGCATTTTTATCACTTTTTAATATTGTTTTTTATCAGTATGCTGCTGCTGGAGTATGTGAATTTCCCCTTGGGGATTAATAAAGTATCTATCTATCTATCTATCTATCTATCTATCTATCTATCTATCTATCTATCTATCTATCTATCTATCTATCTATCTATCTATCTTCATACATATGCAGTAACAATGCTGCAAACCATCATAGTCTATATTAAATTTGCCATAAAATAAATTTTTTTCTAAATTGAAGCAATTTTATTAAGTTAAAAAAAATACATAATCTGCACTTGTATTATATCCATCTTATTTTGAGAAGGAAAAAAACAAAAAGCAAAACATTTTTTGTGAGATTCAGCCATTTTAAAAGTAGACTAGCTGTGTGCTTCACCTTGCTGCTCATCTTCTAGTGCAGAACCTTTGAACAGCCAGGGGTATAGTTCCTTCCAGGATTTACTTTTCACCTTGTAATGCCATCTCTAAAAGCTTAGATAGATAGATAGATAGATAGATAGATAGATAGATAGATAGATAGATAGATAGATAGATAGATAGATAGATAGATAGTGTCATAATAATGAGACATCACACTGATAAAGGGTTGGGGCAGCCACCCGTATAATATGGTATCCTGGCTGCTAAGTTGTTTCTTCAAATAAAGAACACAGTTGTGCATAATACAGAGTCCAAAACAAGACTGACACATAGGGGAAACGGTTAGACTTTTAAAGGGGAAGACAGGAAGTGAGGTCGTATGGGTCTGGCTCAGGATCATCGGCCATTGGTTCCAGCCCAGAGGTGACATCACAGGGGCCGGAGCTGGTAAGGTCTTCGTCCATTGGCTCGGTCCCGGAAGTGATGTCATGAGAGCCAGGTGAGATCTCCCGGGAATGGTCTACAGGCAAGGGAAAAAAAAGAATCAGTGCACTCTGCCACATCCCGGCATGCCTCAGAACTTCCTTCCGTCGAGCCCTTTAGCTGCCTCCCATGTGCACGTGTGTGACAAGGCCCCCCCCCCCCCCTTAGCCCAGACCCATCGGGTCGGGCGGACCCAACCGAGAGGTCGTGAACCCGAGAAAGAGCATCAGCGTTGGCATGGAGATGGCCCCGACGATGGATGAGCGAAAACTTGTACGGCTGTAGGTCAAGAAACCACCTGGTGACCCGCGGATTCGACTCCTTGTGTAGGGCCATCCACTGTAGAGGTACATGGTCCATGACAAGGGTGAATTCCCGGCCCAACAGGTAGTACCTAAGCTGAGTAATTGCCCACTTAATCGCCAAGGCCTCCCTTTCCACCGCTGCATACCTGGTCTCCTGGTCCAATAGTTTCCGGCTCAGGAACATGACGGGGTGTTCCACACCATCGACACTTTGGCTCAGCACGGCCCCCAGGCCTGTGTCCGAAGCGTCCGTCTGGAGGATGAAAGGCAGAGAAAAGTTAGGTGCTTTCAGAATGGGTGTGGACGTAAGGGCCTGCTTCAAGTCACTAAATGCAGCGCCAGTCTTTTCAGTCCATACCACTATGTTCGGGGCCCTCTTTGTTAAATCAGTCAAGGGCGCCGCTCTCTCCGAGAATCGGGGTACGAACCGGCGGTAGTACCCTGCTAACCCGAGAAAGGCTTGGACTTGCCGCTTGGTTCGCGGACGGGGCCATTTCAAAATGGCATCTACTTTTGAGCACTGTGGCCTTACGGTACCCCGACCCACCAGGTAGCCTAAATATTTGGCCTCGCTTAATCCAAAGAAACATTTCTTGGTAGTAATCCGGAGCCCGGCCTCACCAAGTGCCCGCAATACCGCTCGAACCTGCTGTACGTGCTCCTTCCATGTGCTGGAATAGATGACTACGTCATAGAGGTAGGCAGCACTGTATGAGTTGTGAGGTCGGAGCACTTTGTCCACCAGACGCTGGAAGGTTGCTGGCGCCCCGTGCAACCCAAATGGAAGGACACGATACTGTCAGTGTCCGCTAGGGGTGGTAAACGCAGTTTTTTCCTTCGTGGAGTCCGTTAAAGGAACCTGCCAGTACCCCTTAGTCATGTCAAGTGTGGTCAAGTATCGAGCCTGCCCAAGCCTCTCGAGGAGGTCGTCCACTCGCGGCATTGGATAGGCATCAAATTGGGAGACTTGATTAACACTAGAATTACCAGAGCCTACGAAAAAACTCGTAAATCCGTCCCACCTTAAATCGCGTCTTAAATCCGTTTGCACCTCTCCGCCGGAGTCCTTTGTCATCTAAATGTGCTGATAAACACAAGCTACTAGCAGCCAGCTATTCCATCCCCTCACCGACTTAGAACGAATTTCTCCTAGCTCATGCTTTGCCTTGATTTGATTATCTGGGATTGAAGTGGAGTTTTAGAGTGGAAATAATATAGCGTTATTTGGAATACACACATTTCATGTGTGTTCCGTTTCTATAGTAGTCTGTGCAAACACATTTTCAAAACAGAAACGTTTTTCATATTCTAATAGTAAATGACAAAATGTAGGCATAAACTATATAACGTATGAAGCCTGAAGTCCATATATCAAAGAAACACTTTCACAAAAGGTACAAATAAGAGAACACGTGCACTTTTATTCAAAAATATAACTGCACAAAAAAAAAAGCCGCGTTAGCATGCCACATTGACACTCTTACTACAACCGCCGCGGTGGCGTAATGGTATCAGCTTCTGACTGGGAATCAGAGGGTGGTGAGTTTGATCCTGCACGGCTCCACTTCGAGAAGTGAACTGCTCTTATTCTTACAATTTTAGAATAACAACATAAATTTGATTTCAGTCTGTAACAGCCGGTGTAACTTATGATACTGGTGAAGGTTAGCTTTTTTTTTTTTTTCATTGCAAAACCTCCAACTTCCGTCAGGCTTCCTGACTAGCACAATGGGACTGGACCAGGGACTATAACTTTCCTCAATCACACCTAGATCCAGCATGCGCTTGATCTCAAGCTCCACTTCAGCCCTTTTTGCCTCAGGAAGATGATACGGGTGTTCTCGGACAATAAACCCGGGCTCTGTCACTATGTTGTACTCAATCAGAGAGGTCCTTCCAGGGTTTTCACTGACTACCTCTCGAACGGTCCAGATAACTGTTTCCAGCTCCTGCCGTTGTCTAGGACTTAAATCCATACCAAAGTTAAGGTTAGTAGTGTGAGCGAAGAGTGAGCGTTGCTGGCCGGAGGAGGGATCGGGCTCCCTGTCCTTCCACGGTTTCAGCAGGTTGATATGATAAACCTGCTCCCTCGGCCGACGATTGGGTTGACTCACCAAATAGTAGACGAGGCCCTTCCTCTCCTTAACTTCGTAGGGGCCTTGTCAATGGGCAAGCAACTTAGAGTGGGAGGTAGGCACTAGAACCATGACTCGATCCCCCGGTTGGAATTCCCGGAGAGACGTGCCACGGTTGTAACAACGGACCTGTGCTGCTTGGGCCGCTTCCATGTGACATTTAAGGAGGGGTCTAATCTTTCCAAATCTAACGCATAATTGCGCGATATATTCTAATATATTTGTAGTGGGAAGAGCCTCTTCTTCCCATCCTTCCTTTAGAATATCTAATATGCCCCGGGGTTGTCGCCCATACAGTAACTCAAAAGGGGAGAACCCCGTGGAGGCTTGTGGGACTTCCAGATAGGCAAAAAGGATGAGGGGGAGGAGCTGATCCCAGTTCCTTCCATCCTCACTGACCACCTTACGTAGCATCTGTTTGAGAGTCTGATTAAATCTCTCCACTAGACCGTTGGTTTGAGGATGATACACCGCGGTCTTTAAATGCTTTATTTTCAGTAACTTGGCAGTCTCCCTGAACGTCTCCGAGGTGAAAGGTGTCCCCTGGTCCGTCAAGACTTCCTTGGGGATACCCACGCGCGAAAAGACCCCTAGTAATTCCCGTGCGATGGCTTTAGAGGTAGCTGAGCGTAACGGAACAGCTTCGGGGTATTTGGTAGCGTAATCCACGAGGACCAGGATATATTTGTGTCCTCGGGCTGAGGGCTCT